>NC_134889.1:6556895-6559395 GCF_041734735.1 Babylonia areolata
TCTTACTACTTGAATACATATTCGCGCAACATTACTTGCATCAAAGCATGCAGCATATAGTGGTTGTTAAAAAATTAAAAAATAAAAAAATAAAAAAAAGTCTTGTGACACTGAGGCTCAGGGAAGTTCCGTGTCTATTTATAGAAACTGACGGCGGCTGGAAGGGGTCAGGTCATAGTCATTCGGATGGACTCCACAGGCGCTTTGTGTGTGTGTGTGTGTGTGTGTGTGTGTGTGTGTGTGTGTGTGTGTGTGTGTGTGTGTGTGTGTGTGCATTGCTGTTTGGTTGTCAACAACTCCGAGACTGTTCGCTTAACTGATGTTGGTCACAAGAAACACACACACACACACAGATAAACATACACACATAAGTATGCACATGTACACACAAACACACACGCACGCCGAAAACACACAGAGATAAACACACACACACATAAGTATGCACATGTACACACAAATACACACGCCCCTCTCCATATATCTGTGGCACGTGAACCCGGAAGAAGGATATGCAGAAAAAAAAAAAAAAAGTAGTAAAGAGTGGTGACTCTTTCCATACACAAGGTACACAACTAAGTCAATGCTGCTTCACGCTCCATTTCTTCTGTCATTGCTGCTGTGTGCACATGTCAAATGATCGGTATAAGGACAGGCCCGGCGCTTCCCTTTTGAGGAAGTGTCTGGGTTTGTTCCTTCTTCTTCTTCTTCTTCTTCTGCGTTCGCGGGCTGCAACTCCCACGTTCACTCGCATGCACACGAGTGGGCTTTTACGTGTATGACCGTTTTTACCCCGCCATGTAGGCAGCCATACTCCGTTTTCGGGGGTGTGCATGCTGGGTATGTTACTGTTTCCATAACCCACCGAACGCTGACATGGATTACAGGATCTTTAACGTGCGTATTTGATCTTCTGCTTGCGTATACACACGAAGGGGGTTCAGGCACTAGCAGGTCTGCACATATGTTGACCTGGGAGATCGGAAAAATCTCCACCCTTTACCCACCAGGCGCCGTCACCGTGATTCGAACCCGGGACCCTCAGATTGACAGTCCAACGCTTTAACCACTCGGCTATTGCGCCCGTCTGGGTTTGTTCCAATGTACCTTTTATTTACCTGTGTGCTAGCTGTCTGCCGAGCTTGAGAAGAGGATGAAATGCTACCGAAAGCTGCTCCGCATCTCATGGGTCGAACACAAGACCAACGACTATGTCCGGAGCAAAGTCCAAGCCTTCGCCGGACATCAAGAACCCCTCCTGGCCACCATCAAAAGCGGAGGAAGCTGGCCTGGTTTGGCCACGTGACCCGCCACAACACCCTGTCCAAGACCATCCTGCAGGGCACCATGGAGGGCGGAAGAAAGAGGGGAAGACCAAGGAGAAGCTGGACAGATGACGTCAAGACCTGGACTCATCATCTGAAGACGCCAGAGCTGGTGTCAGAGGCCGAGAGCAGACCAGGCTGGGGGAGAGTGACGTCCGCTGCATCCCTTGTGTCCCCCCCCTCGCCCCCCTCCCCCCACGACCCGGTGGGTCACGGGACAAAAGGTGAAGGTGCTAGCTGAATTGGTAGCGTAAGCAGCATTGACTTAACTCGCTCAGTACGGCCAGTCCTCTCTTCTCCTCTACACAGACCCCTCGGATGTCCAGTGGGTGTCTGAATGACCCAACCTTTAGCTTCCGTCGTCAGAATTGTGGTATTCTTTGTCAACATTCACCTCTTCAGTATAAGAGCCTTCCTCTTGCAATATTTTGATGATGGTAATTGGGGTGAAATGCTGTTAACGTCGTCTCTTTCGCCGTTCGTATGGAGAGAGTTAAAGTTGTGTACCTTGTGTGTGGAGAGAGTTACCACTCTTTACTATTTGTTAATCATTTGATCTCCTGGCCTCATCGTTTATTATATTGCAAAAAAAAAATAAGGCTGAACTTTAATTCTGCATTTGAAAAGAAAACTATATATAGTGCATGGCATGCTGTATAAGTGTTCAACTGAGTCAATCATTCACAATAATGTTCGATATCAAGCTTAATTCTCTTCATTTTTATCCTGCATGATCATATAAATTGGAAACAACAACAACAAAACAGTTGATCATTCGCAAAAGTATTCGACATGAATGTTTGATCATATTTATTCTGTACATGTACAGAAGACCTTTTTCAGTGTACAGGTATTAAATAACAAGTTGCTGTTAAAATAAAGAAAGGGGGGGGGGGAGAAAAGAAATAAAAAGTGGAGATCAGATCGATAATTGACACGACTTTCAACAACCGATACATTTATATATAACTCTTCCTCACCCATGTACCTATGCCCATTATTTATCACAACTGTTTTGTTCAAGTTCACTATTTGAAGTGCCTATGTTTCCCGAAACCTTCGGAGCATGTCCGACTACAGATTTCCTGGTCACATGTGGGCAACATAGGAAGTCGTCACAAGACGCGGAGACCGTGTTTGTCACACGATAGCAAACTGTCGGTACAAAAATCACG
>NC_134889.1:6564395-6571895 GCF_041734735.1 Babylonia areolata
CAATTGAGTGTATTTGAATTTCATGTATGTTTTTCTATAACCTTTTGTTATTATGAGAACATTTTGATTTCATTTCTTTTGCCCTGAGGGCTGGATATAAAAAAGCATACACATGCTTATTCCACTTTCCTCATTAAAAAGATTCGTTCGTTCGCTCGTTCGTTCTCTCCCCCCCCCCTCTCCATCTCCCACTATCTCTCCCTCATTGTCTGTCTGTCTGTCTGTCTCTCTTTCTCTCCCCCCCTCTCCATCCCTCACTATCTCTCCCTCTGTCTGTCTGTCTGTCTCTCCCTCTCTTTCTCTCCCCCCTCTCCATCCCTCACTATCTCTCCCTCTGTCTGTCTGTCTCTCCCTCTCTTTCTCTCCCCCCTCTCCATCCCTATCTCTCCCTCTCTTTCTGTCTGTCTGTCTCTCCCTCTCTTTCTCTCCCCCCTATCCATCCCTCACTATCTCTCCCTCTGTCTGTCTGTCTCTCCCTCTCTTTCTCTCCCCCCTCTCCATCCCTATCTCTCCCTCTCTTTCTGTCTGTCTGTCTCTCCCTCTGTTTCTCTCCCCTCCATCCCTCACTATCTCTCCCTCTGTCTGTCTGTCTCTCCCTCCCTTTCTCTCTCCCCTCTCTCCATCCCTCACTATCTCTCCCTCTGTCTGTCTGTCTCTCCCTCTCTTTCTCTCCCCCCTCTCTCCATCCCTCACTATGTCTCCCTCTCTGTCTGTCTGCCTGTCTCTCTCTCCCTCTCTTTCTCTCCCCCATCTCCATCCCTCACTATCTCTCCCTCTGTCTGTCTGTCTCTCCCTCTCTTTCTCTCCCCCCTTTCCATCCCTATCTCTCCCTCTCTTTCTGTCTGTCTGTCTCTCCCTCTCTTTCTCTCCCCTCCATCCCTCACTATCTCTCCCTCTGTCTGTCTGTCTCTCCCTCTCTTTCTCTCTCCCCTCTCCATCCCTATCTCTCCCTCTCTTTCTGTCTGTCTGTCTCTCCCTCTCTTTCTCTCCCCTCCATCCCTCACTATCTCTCCCTCTGTCTGTCTGTCTGTCCCTCTCTTTCTCTCCCCCCTCTCTCCATCCCTCACTATCTCTCCCTCTCTGTCTGTCTGTCTGTCTCTCCCTCTCTTTCTTTCTCTCCCCCCTCTCTCCATCCCTCACTATCTCTCCCTCTCTGTCTGTCTGTCTCTCCCTCTCTTTCTCTCCCCTCTCTCTCCATCCCTCACTATCTCTCCCTCTCTGTCTGTCTGTCTGTCTGTATCTCCCTCTCTTTCTCTCTCCATCCCTCACTATCTCTCCCTCTCTGTCTGTCTGTCTCTCCCTCTCTTTCTCTCCCCCCTCTCTCCATCCCTCACTATCTCTCCCTCTCTGTCTGTCTGTCTGTCTCTCCCTCTCTTTCTTTCTCTCCCCCCTCTCTCCATCCCTCACTATCTCTCCCTCTCTGTCTGTCTGTCTCTCCCTCTCTTTCTCTCCCCTCTCTCTCCATCCCTCACTATCTCTCCCTCTCTGTCTGTCTGCCTGTCTGTCTCCCTCTCCCCCCTCTCTCCATCCCTCACTATCTCTCCCCCTCTGTCTGTCTGTCTCTCCCTCTCTTTCTTTCTCTCCCCCCTCTCTCCATCTCCCACTATCTCTCCCTCTCTGTCTGTCTGTCTCTCCCTCTTTCTCTCCCCCCTCTCTCCATCTCCCACTATCTCTCCCTCTCTGTCTGTCTGTCTCTCCCTCTTTCTCTCCCCCCTCTCTCCATCCCTCACTATCTCTCCCTCTCTGTCTGTCTGCCTGTCTGTCTCTCTCTCCCTCTCTCCATCCCTCACTATCTCTCCCTCTCTGTCTGTCTCTCTCTCCCTCTCTTTCTTTCTCTCCCCTCTCTCTCCATCCCTCACTATCTCTCCCTCTCTGTCTGTCTGTCTCTCCCTCTTTCTCTCCCCCCTCTCTCCATCCCTCACTATCTCTCCCTCTCTGTCTGTCTGTTTCTCCCTCTCTTTTTCTCCCCCCTCTCCCCATTCCTCACTATTTCTCCCGTCCTCGGTCTCTCCCTCTCTGTCTCTCTCTCCCTCTCTCTATCTGGAAAGTACAGACTTCAAGAAATAACGTGTGAATGGATGGTCAAATCTCGAAGTATTTCATACATGTTTTTTGTTTGTTTGTTTGTTTGTTTTTTTAAATTGTTTGTCTGATTGATTGTTTCATTTCTTTGCATATTATGCCGTGACAGTGCTGCTAATCCCCCCCCTCCCCCCCGATCCCCTTTGTCAAAAGACCTTTTTGCTGGCAATGACAATAAACAATTTCAAGTTTCAAGGTTTCACGTTTCTCTGTCTCCGTCCCCCTGTCTGTCTCTCTACCCTTCTCCCTCCCTCCACCTCTACCCCCGAGCCCCTCTCTGTCTGTCTCTCTGTCACCGTCTCTCTGTCTCCGCCCCCCTCTCTGTCTCTCTCTGTCACCGTCTCTCTGTCTCCGCCCCCCTCTCTGTCTCTCTCTCTCTGTCACCGTCTCTCTGTCTCCGCCCCCCTCTCTGTCTCTCTCTGTCACCGTCTCTCTGTCTCCGCCCCCCTCTCTGTCTGTCTCTCTCTGTCACCGTCTCTCTGTCTCCGCCCCCCTCTCTGTCTCTCTCTGTCACCGTCTCTCTGTCTCCGCCCCCCTCTCTGTCTGTCTCTCTCTGTCACCGTCTCTCTGTCTCCGCCCCCCTCTCTGTCTGTCTCTCTCTGTCACCGTCTCTCTGTCTCCGCCCCCCTCTCTGTCTGTCTCTGTCACCGTCTCTCTGTCTCCGCCCCCCTCTCTGTCTGTCTCTCTGTCACCGTCTCTCTATCTCCGCCCCCCTCTCTGTCTCTCTCTCTTCTTCTTCTTCTGCGTTCACTCGTATGCACACGAGTGGGATTTTACGTGTATAACCGTTTTTACCCCGCCATGTAGGCAGCCATGCTCCGTTTTCGGGGATGTGCATGCTGGGTATGTTCTTGTTTCCATAACCCACCGAACGCTGACATGGATTACAGGATCTTTAACGTGTGTATTTGATCTTCTGCTTGCATATACACACGAAGGGGGTTCAGGCTCTAGCAGGTCTGCACATATGTTGACCTGGGAGATCGTAAAAATCTCCACCCTTTACCCACCAGGCGCCGTCACCGTGATTCGAACCCGGGACCCTCAGATTGACAGTCCAACGCTTTAACCACTCGGCTATTGCGCCCGTCTGTCTCTCTCTCTTATTTGTTCTTTTAAACAAAATTGGCATTCTGACATGGAAACTAAAGAAAAAATACATAGTTTTCTTTTCATTCAAAAAGTGTATTTCAAACGGAAAAAAATGATGACAGTCATCACAGATAAAGGGCCCAAGAACAAACTTTGCAAGATTTCGGCTAAGGACACTTGGATTTAATGCAAATAAATGGATGGTTTCAGCCTGGGACATCCACAGAATCACCATGCCATTTGTGCGCTTCTAGTGTAGATGATGAAAAACATTTCTTGTTTCAATGCAAATCATTCGATAGGGTAAGAGATAAGTGTGTGCTTTTTTTTTTTTTTTTTCAGTCTGATGTAGCTGAAAGGCACGACATTGTTTCTGCTTTGTCGTCTGATAATGATCTTACAATACTGTCAATTGCTAAATTTCTTGTAGTAGCACAGAATAAGATGTAGTCTTAATATTCAGAACAATACTAGAGTAAATCAGGAGGAAAACAATGTATAATGTCTATCATTTTTGTGTTTAGACTGTAAGCCAGATAATAAGGTAGACATTGAACAACAGCGCTAATAGAGTGGATGGTCGAGTTCTGAATTTAAAAAAAAAGAAAAGTTTATTGCTTCCCTATTGTAAGGGTGTTGTATTTCGATAAAAGCTGTTTTGTTTTTCTTTGTTTGCTTGTTTTGTTATGATGGATAAAGCAGAGTGTGTGGTATTGTACTTGTGGAGACATAAGAAATAACCCTTATCAACCGCTTGTCAATAGACCTATGCAGCTAATGACAATAAAATATCAAAGCGTCAAAGTCACTCTCTCTCTTCCTCAGTCCCTGTCAGTCTGTCTCCGTCTCCGCCCTCCTCTCTGTCTCTCCCCCCCCCCTCCTCTCTCCCCTCCTCTCTGTCTCTCCCCCCTTCCTCTCTCCCCTCCTCTCTGTCTCTCCCCCCCTCCTCTCTCCCCTCCTCTCTGTCTCTCCCCCCCTCCTCTCTGTCTCTCCCCCCCCTCCTCTCTGTCTCTCCCCCCCTCCTCTCCCCCCTCCTCTCTGTCTCTCCCCCCCCTCCTCTCCCCCCTCCTCTCTGTCTCTCCCCCCTCCTCTCTGTCTCCCCCCCCCTCCTCTCTGTCTCCCCCCCCTCCTCACTGTCTCCCCCCCCCCTCCTCTCCCCTCTCCTCTCTGTCTCTCCCCCCTCCTCTCTGTTTCTCCCACCCTCCTCTCCCCCCTCCTCTCTGTCTCTCCCCCCCTCCTCTCTGTCTCTCCCCCCCTCCTCTCCCCCCTCCTCTCCGTCTCTCCCCCTCCTCTCTGTCTTCCCCCCCTCCTCTCTGTCTCCCCCCCTCCTCTCTGTCTCTCCACCCCTCCTCTCCCCCCTCCTCTGTCTCTCCCCCCCCCTCCTCTCTGTTTCTCCCCCCCTCCTCTCCCCCCTCCTCTCTGTCTCTCCCCCCCTCCTCTCTCCCCTCCTCTCTGTCTCTCCCCACCCTCCCCTCTGTCTCCCCCCCCCCTCCTCTCTGTCTCTCCCCCCTCCTCTCTGTCTCCCCCCCTCCTCTCTCTCTCTCCCCCCTCCTCTCTGTCTCCCCCCCCTCCTCACTGTCTCTCCCCCCTCCTCTTTTTCCCCCCCCCCCTCCTCTCTCCCCTCCTCACTGTCTCTCTCCCCCTCCTCTACCCCCTCCTCTCTGTCTCTCCCCCCCCTCCTCACTGTCTCCCCCCTCTCCTCACTCTCTCCCCCCCTCCTCTCTGTCTCTCCCCCCCTCCTCACTGTCTCCCACCCCCTCCTCACTGTCTCCCCCCCCTCCTCTCTGTCTCTCCCCCCCCTCCTCTCTGTCTCCCCCCCTCCTCTCTGTCTCCCCCCCCTCCTCACTGTCTCTCCCCCCCCTCCTCTCTCTCTCCCCCCCTTCTCTCTGTCTCCCCCCCCCTCCTCACTGTCTCTCCCCCTCCTCTCCCCCCTCCTCTCCTGTCTCTCCCCCCCTCCTGTCTCCCCCCCTCCTCTGACTCTCCCCCCCTCCTGTCTCCCCCCCTCCTGTCTCCCCCCCTCCTCACTGTCTCTCCCCCCCCTCCTCTCTCTCTCCCCCCCTTCTCTCTGTCTCCCCCCCCCTCCTCACTGTCTCTCCCCCTCCTCTCCCCCCTCCTCTCTGTCTCTCCCCCCCTCCTCTCTGTCTCTCCCCCCTCCTGTCTCCCCCCCCTCCTCTCTGTCTCTCCCCCCTCCTGTCTCCCACCCCTCCTCTCTGTCTCTCCCCCCTCCTGTCTCCCCCCCTCCTCTCTGTCTCTCCCCCCCTCCTCTCTGTCTCTCCCCCCCTCCTGTCTCCCCCCCTCCTCTGACTCTCTCCCCTCTCCTGTCTCCCCCCCCTCCTGTCTCCCCCCTCCTCTCTGTCTCTCCCCCCTCCTCTCTGTCTCTCCCCCCTCCTCTCTGTCTCCCTCCCACTCCCCTCTCTCTGCCTCCCTCCCTCTCTCTCCTGACAAATGTTAACATTTTAGAAAACAAAATAAATAGCAGTTGTGAATAAATAATGCCTCAACGTGGAAACTCTTAAATACAATCGGGTTTGTTTTCTATTAATCTTAAAATAATTTTCATCATCATCATCATGATGTTTATAACTGTATATACAGTAATCACATTGGATAAACCTGTTTTTTTTCTGGTGAACTATATTAAACACACACACACACTCTCTCTCTCTCTCTCTCCTATATATCGATATTAGATAGATAAGAAATTAACTTTGAATGGTCTCTGTCAGTATATGTATCCAAATTATAATTGCTATATGATTTTTCATCCCTATCAGTGTCTGTACCAAAAAAAATAACGACGGAAGAAAATAATACGAACATAGCTGTTAGTATTATCGATATATCAATACAAGCATAACCGTTAGCGTTCTTATCAATTCAGTATTACTGACAGTCGTCGCAGCGACATAATATCGTTCAAGGCCATTAATTAATTTGGCGTGGCATTTTGTGACGGCCTTTGAATGTGGCATGGGTGACAGAGCAACCGACGATGTGGATTCGCTCCGTGTGAATTGTTAATGGACTGGTGTGTGTGTGTGTGTGTGTGTGTGTGTGTGTGTGTGTGTGTGTGAGAGAGAGAGAGAGAGAGAGAGAGCGAGCGACAGCGTGTGGTGATAGTGCAGTGTACATGTGTAGTGTGAGTGGAGTGTGTGTACAGCGCACTGACTCGAGTTCCATTATGCTCATTAAGAGCTATATGAGTGTATAAAAATATCATTATTATCATTATGATTATTATGATTATGATGATGATGATGATTATTATTATTAGCAGTAGTAGTAGTAGTCGTAGAGTAGTAGTAGTAGCAGCAGCTGCAGCAGCAACAGAAGTAGTAGTTGTAGTAGAATACACTCACTGCACGCACACCGGCACTTAGCCCCGCAAGCACGCACGCATGCACACACTTAATCACTTACTTACACACACACACACAGAGGCACACACACACCCACCCACCCACACATTCCCCTCCCCCTCTCCCTCCTCCCCCCCCACTCCCCACATGCCACACCAACCCCCCACCGCCACCCCCACGGCCCCCCGCCCTCCTCACACACACACACACTCACTCACTCACATCGATCTCACCTCGCCCCCCACCCGCACACACACACACACACCAATCCCCCTCACCAATCCTCCCTCCCCTTTCCCTCACACACACACACACACACACACACACACACACACACACACCACACGCTGACTGACCCATTGAACCAACAAAACCAAGCACTGAGCTTGCAACACTGACGGACCGACACTGAGCCGGGACTGAACAGACCTCGCTTCTCTCCCCCCACAACACGGCGCCGCCACTGAGAGAGAATTCAGCCTGGCGTCTCCCTTCCTTCCTTCCGCCAACACTGTGCACAACTGAATGCATGTGACAGCCCGTCTCTACAGGTCTTCGTCTTGTGTCCGGGTGGACTCAAGTGTACAAATGACTTCATAGACCACTGGAGACTCCCCGGCGCGGCCATCTTGGATCTTGCGCATGCGCATCCGGCGAAATCGCGAGCAAACGCCAAAAAGGCGATCGACGTGGTCAAAAGCAGCAAACATGACATTTGTCGTTCTTCATTTCCTTAGTTTGAAAGCCTCCATTGCCACAACCACTATACAACGAAAAGCCATCGTACGCACAATAAGAAAACCAAATCATGAAGCAACAAGTCGAAAGGAGAAGCCTGCTGTTCACCGAGTTCCCACACCGCGATCGCCGGCCTTTGTTGCTCGCAAAATTTGGAGAGCTACTCAACTTCGAAAGCATAGATCTTGTGACGCCCCTCTATAAGTCATGTAAGCACGGAACTCTCCAG
>NC_134889.1:6584395-6596895 GCF_041734735.1 Babylonia areolata
TACGCACGTTAAAGATCATGTCAACGTTGTTGGATTATGGAAACAAGAACATACCCAGCATACACCTTCCCCCTCCCCGAAAACGGAGTATAGCTGCCTACATGGCGGGGTAAATAAACAAAACGGTCATACACGTAGAATGTTAAATGTTACATGTTTGTCAGAGTGTGTATGTGTATGTGCCTGAAATCTGATTGAATGACACAGGAAACGAATGATGAGCGCCCAATGGCAGCCGTCAGTCGGCTCTATCCAGGAAGACAGCCTGTTGTGCAAATGCTGTCTGTCTATCTGTCTGTCTGTCTGTATGTCTATCTATCTATCTATCTGTGTGTGTGTGGGGGGGGGGATGAAAAAGTTATTTTCACTAGAGCTTGTCAGGATTATAAACTTTTTCGCAGATTTTTGACGCAAAATGTTATGACTTGGTGAGAGAGAGGTGTACGTGCGTGAGAGAGAGAGAGACAGAGAGAGAGACAGAGACAGACAGACAGCCAGCCAATTCTGAAATGGACTCGGGGGAAATTCTCGTTCCATTTTAATCTTTTAAAATTCTCTGTACGGAGTGAGCAGAATAAATAGAATTCGCCTCAAATCACTGAACTCGTGTGCGTGTGTTTGTGTGTGTGTGTGTGTGTGTGTGTGTGTGTGTGTGTTTGGGAAGGAGTGTGTACGTGCGTACGTACACGCAGTGCGTGTGTGTGATTTGGTATAGTGTGGTGTCATATTGTGGTGTGTGTTCGTAAATGTGAAATATGTCTATGAGGAAGAGAGAGAGAGAGACAGAGAGACAGAGACAGAGGGGGATGATGAGATAATTATATTTCTAATTTAGGAAGTAGTGTGGGTTTAATACCCAGCTCTGGGGAAAGGAGGTCAAAATTCCTGCATGAGGAGAAAGAGAGAGAGAGAGAGAGAGAGAGAGAGGTCGTTGAAGCCAGAGTGGGAGACTAGGGAGAGGGGGTGTGGGGGTGGGGGCTGGGGGCGTGGGGGTGGGGGTGGGCGGCACAGGGGAAGGGGGGGAGGGAACTGGCGTAGGGGGTGGGGAGCGGGGAGGGATTGTGTGAAGTTTAATTTAGCAAATAGGCATTGCCATGCCAGAGTTCACATCCAGCTCTAGCCGAGATCGATGTCAACTTGTCAAGATCGAACAAGAGGAGGGAAAGAGAGGGTGGCGATGGAGAGACAGACAGAGAGACAGACAGACAGACAGTTAGAGAGATGGACATAGAAACAAACGGACAGAGAAACAGACACAGAAAAAAGAGAGACAGACAGACAGACAGACAGAGATAGAAACAGAAAGACAAACGGACAGAGAGACACAGAGAGACAGAGAGAGACAGACAGACAGAGACCGAGAGAGACACAGACACAGACAGAGAGAGAGAGAGAGAGGGGGGGGAGCATAGGTACAGCTGTGAACGGTCTGAATATAGAATACTTTGCAATTTGGATCTCCGTCATAAGCAAGTGTCATACAAAGCGTGGGGTGGTGTGTGTGTGTGTGTGTGTGTGTGTGTGTGTGTGTGTGTGTGTGTGTGTGTGTGTGTGTGTGTTTCTCTTTCTGTGTGTGTGTGTGTGTGTGTGTGTGTGTGTTGTGTTGTGTGTGTGTGTGTGTGTGTGTGTGTGTGTGTGTATGTGTATGTGTGTTGTGTTGTGTTGTGTTGTGTTGTGTTGTGTGTGTGTGTGTGTGTGTGTGTGTGTGTGTGTGTGTTGTGTTGTGTTGTGTGTGTGTGTGTGTGTGTGTGTGTGTGTGTGTGTGTGTGTGTGTATTGTGGATGGGTGGGGGGTATACCAGGTAGTGTCCTACCCACATCTTGATGCTCAGTCATATCAGGCGAAACTGAGCACCCCCCCACCCCCAAGTGACTCAGCAGCAGCGCAAGTTGTCCTCTGGTGTGTTTGACTATCATCATCATCATCATCTCCTTCTTCTCCTCCTCCTCCTTCTCCTCCTCCTCCTCCTCCTCCTTCTTCTTCTCCTTTTTCTTCTCCTCCTCCTCTTCCTTCTCCTCTTCCTCCTCCACTCTTCTTCTTTCTCCCCCTCCTCTTTCTCTCTTCTTTCTCTTTTCTTCTTCCTTCTCCTCCTCCTTCCACCTTCTTCTTCTCCGCCCGCTCTTCCTCCTTCGCTTCTTCTTCCATCATCGTTATCGCTATCATAATCATCATCGTCATCATCATTTTCCTCCTCATCACCACCATCACCACTACCACCACCACCACAGCATCAGTATCAGTAGCTCAAGGAGGCGTCACTGCGTTCGGACAAGTCCATATACGCTACACCACATCTGCCAAGCAGATGCCTGACCAGCAGCGTAACCCAACGCGCTTGGTCAGGCCTTGAGGAAAACAAAGAGGTAAATAAATATCTAAAAAAAAATTTTTTTAAAGTATATATATATATATATATATACAAGGGAAAAAAGAGAAAAAGAACAGACAGTGATAATAATAATAATAATAATAATAATGATGATGATGATGATGATGACAATGCTAATGATATAATAATCAATAAGAATAAAACAAAAAGACAATGATGATAATAAATAAAACAAATACGCAAATAACCCTATAGTGAAGCACGTCCTAAAACCATAAAGTCCTGCGCACATTGTGTCAAACCTCATCCTCTCCAAAACTGTCACAAACCAATTTCGGTCCTGTGTGCGTGTGCGTGTAAAAACTAATTACATCCTCACTCCCCCTCCCCCGAGCCCCCCCCCCTCCCCCTGTCACAACACCCACACCATATGGGGACAATTCCACTCACAGAACTCCATGGCTACTTGTGAAGACATTGGCCACTCCTGGAGATGGGAACCTCTTTAACTGCTGGTATACAATTTACAGCTTAGTCTTCTTGTGAAGGGACTATGACTCTCAAACTAAGAGGCAAGGCTGCACTGGCTATTAGTGCTGCAGCCTTGGGGGAGGGGCTAGATGTCCTTTGGGAACCATCCCAACGCCGACTGTCCTAAAACCCTCTTGGCCGAGAGAGTGGGGGGGATGTAACTTGGGCCAGACACTCTCCACTACAATCAAATTCTAGTCCAGATAGTCGGGACAGCAGTTGCCTCCTCTGCTGTTCTGATGGTCATAGTCGGACACGACTGACTGTCATATATATATATATATATATATATATATATATATATATATATAACAAACAAACAAAAACTGGCACGACAGACCAGCCAATCACAATGCCTTCAGTGCCGCCAGGGACAAAAATGAATGTTCCCATGCCCATTCATACCTTTTCCCGATGGACGAGCCAATCAAAAAGCTGGTGTCAGTGTGGCCTCAGCCAATCACTGCTTTACATGATGAACGAGCCAATCGAAAGCTGACTTCAGTGTATGGCCTCAGCCAATCATTACTTTTACACGATGCAGAACCAATCAAAAGGCTGGTATCAGGTGGCCTCAGCCAAACATGGCTTTTACACGATGGATGAGCCAATCAAAAGGCTGGATTCAGTGTGACCTCAGCCAACCATAGCTTTACACGATGGATGAGCCAGTCAAAAGGCTGAATTTAATGTCGTCTTAGCCAATCACAATTCAGTGTAGCTTCAGTCAAACAGAACGCTTGTTCCGTGCTGCCTCGAAGCGATCAGAGCTGGCGTCAAAAGTGGTTTGTGAGAAATGATGTTGTGGGCGGAGCGGAAAATGACTTGTGGTAAATTTTCACAAAAGCCAGATACATGTCACCACTAAGTGGTAAAAATTCCACATGACCCATTTACGTGTGAGTTTGGACATTGAAAACAGCAACAACAACGCACACACACACACACACACACACACACACACACACACACATACACACGCTCACGTACATACACTCACCCACATTCGACCCCTCCCCCCTCCGCGCCACCCACACACACACACGCACGCACACACGCACACACACACACACACACGCGCGCGCACACACACACGCACACACACACACACACACGCACACACACACACACACACGCACACACACACACACACACACGCACACACACACACACACACACACGCACACACACACGCACACACACACACTGTCCCTCAGTGTCAGGGCTGTCCGCACAGCCAGGCCATCAAACGGGTCCGGCCCATCAATGTCAAGGCCACGGAGAGGCGACCTGAGTGTGGAGGCTGTGGGGAGGGGACGAGGGTGAAGTGAAGTCTGCTGACCAATGTGGTCCCCAGGGGGAGGGGGGCAGGGGGGGGGCGGAGACCGTCGGTTGGGGGTGGGGGGTGGGGGTGGAGAGGCCATGGCGCTGTGGACACAGGCTCTGACCAGCCGTAGACACTAGAATAGATATTAGTATCTATGGACCAGCCTCCGTTCTTCCTCTCTTGCTCTGTCAGTGGCAGAATGGTCAAGACGCTCGTCTGGCCAATACAGAGAGTCCGTGAGGGTCTAAGTTCGAATCCCGATCTCCCTCTTTCTCCAAACGTTTGACTGGAAGATCAAACCTAGAGTGTTGTCATTGGGGATGAAACGACAAACCGAGGTCCCGTGTGCAGCACGCACTTGGCGCACTGATAAACATCCCATGGCAACGAGAGTGTTGTTCTCAGGCGAAATTCTGTAGAAGAAATAACTCTGATGATAGTAAAGGACAGACCGGGCGCGTTGGTATATTCTGCTGGTCAGGCATCTACCTGGTAGATGTAGTGTAGCGTATACGGATTTGTCCGAACGCAGTGACGCCTCTCTGAGAAACTGAAACTGTCTCTCCCTGTGTCTCTGTCTCCTTTCATGTGTCCCTCTCCCTTCCTCTCTGTCTCTAGCTTTTCCTCTCTCTCTTGTTTCATTCCTTTTCGGTCAGCTGATGTGTGAAGTACAGCTGGGAACCTCGGGGGGACCATGGCTGCTAAAAGCTTTTTTCGCTTCCTTTCTTTGGAGGTGGGCAGGGTGTTGAATGTGTGTGTGTGTGTGTGTGTGTGTGTGTGTGTGTGTGTGTGTGTTTGTTTTGTGTGAGTGTGTGTGAGAGAGAGAGAGACAGACTGTGTGTGAGTGAGTGCGTGAGAGAGAGAGAGAGAGAGAGAGAGAGTGTGTGTGTGTTTGTTTTGTGTGAGTGTGAGAGAGAGAGAGAGAGAGAGCGAGCGAGAGAGAGACTGTGTGTGTGTGAGTGAGTGAGTGAGTGAGAGAGAGAGAGAGTGTGTGTGTGTGTGTGTGTGTGTTTGTTTTGTGTGAGTGTGTGTGTGAGAGAGAGAGAGACTGTGTGTGAGTGAGTGAGTGAGTGAGTGAGTGAGAGTGAGTGTGTGTGTGTGTGTGTGTGTGTTGTGTGTGTTTTGTGTGTGAGAGAGAGAGTGACAGTGTGTGAGTGAGTGAGTGTGTGTGTGTGTGTGTGTGTGTGTGTGTGTGTGTGTGTGTGTGTGTTTTGTGTGAGTGCGTGTGAGAGAGAGAGACAGTGTGTGTGTGTGTGTGTGTGTGTGTGTGTGTGTGTGTGTGTGTGTGTGTGTGAGTGAGTGAGTGTGTGTGTGTATGTGTGTGTGTATGTGTGTGTGTGTGTGTGTGTGTGTGTGTGTGAGTGAGTGAGGTGGAGGAAGTGTGTTGGGGGTGAGACAGTCAGTCAGACAGACTGACAGACAGACTTTAAGCTTTTTAAAAGTTTCTTTTCTTTGGAAGTAGGCAGGGTGTTGAGAGAGAGAGGGAGAAGAGAGGAAGAGAGAGGAGAGAGAGAGAGAGAGGAGAGAGAGAGAGGGAGGGGGAGAGAGGGGGGAGGAGGGAGGCAGGTACTCCAACTGAAGCCAGGAAAATCAGAGTAAAACGCCTTTCCAAAGGGCACAACACTATGCCCAAAACAGGGCCCCCATCTCTCACCACTGGTGAGCTCTTGGATCGCAAGCCCAGTGCCAACCCGATTTTTGTTTTCCCCCTAGATCAACGTGCTTGCTTTCATTCATTCGCTAGCTTGCAGAGAGAGAGAGAGAGAGAGAGAGAGAGAGAGAGAGAGAGTCAGAGACAGAGGGACAGATAGATAGTTTGTAGTGTGTGTGTGTGTGTGTGTGTGTGTGGTGTGTGTGTGTGTGTGTGTGTGTGTGTGTGTGAGAGAGAGAGAGAGAGAGTTTGTGTGTGTGTGTGAGAGAGAGAGTGAGAGAGAGAGACAGACAGACAGACAGAGAAAATCAGAGAGAGAGAGCGGGGGGTGGGGGAGGGGGGGGGGAGGAAGTCAGTTGGAGGAGGAAATAAAATAACAAAAAAAATAAAGAAAAAAAAAATAAATAAAATTGAATGACACAGGAAACGAATGATGAGCACCCAATGGCAGCCGTCAGTCCACCCGCCCTACCCAGGTAAACAGCCTGTTGTGCAAATGACCCCGTGTTTGTAAAGCGCTTAGAGCTTGAGTCTCCGAGAAACAGGAAAATCGCCATCAGTTCCAAAATCAGACTGATGCGTTCTCTGGTCATGTCAATCTTTTTATATGCATGTGAATCATGGACCCTCACAGCGGACTTAGAGAGAAGAATAAGAGCTGTAGAAATGAGGTGCTTCCGAAGACTCTTAGGCATCTCATACAAAGACCACATCACGAATGAAGAAGTCAAGAGACGCATCCGCAATGAAATCGGTCCCTATACTGACCTTCAAACACTCGCCAGACAACGAAAACTGAAGTGGTTTGGTCATGTCACACGCTCCTCTGGTCTTGCTAAAACAATCTTACAAGGCACAGTGAGGGGAGGAAGAAGAAGAGGCAGACAAAGGAAGAGATGGGAGGACAACATCCGAGAGTGGACAGGCATGGAGCTGAGAGACACCCTGAGAGCGGCCGAGAGACGCGAGGACTGGAGAAAGGTGGTTGACAAAGCTTCAAAGGCGCCCCAAAGGATTCGGAATCTGAGGGATCGGTGACGGTGACGGTGAAGTATTCATGTCAATCAATATCAACGGAAGTCAGGTACACCAGGGTGGAGTGAGGAAAGGCGGAGAAAAGTTCCTTTCCCCAAGGACACAACAGGGGACTCGAACTCTAACCTCTTGTGAACTCTGGGTTAGAACTCCAGCGCCAGACCGATTCTGCCATGGCGCCCCCATCTTGCACAAGTAGTTTTGTCTTGTACACTTCAGTTCTCATACAACCCTTGTCTTTGAAGTGATTTATTTATTTTGTCTTTTTTTTTTTTTTTTTTTTTATTTTTTTATTTATTATATTAAAAAAAATTAATGTTATTATTATTATCTTTTTTTTTTCTCAAGGCCTGACGAAGCGCGTTGGGTTACGCTGTGGTGTAGCGTATATGGATTTGTCCGAACGCAGTGACGCCTCCTTGAGCTACTGAAACTGAAACTTTGCTGTGAGTGAGGGTGGTGGGCCTAACTATGTGGCGAATTCACTTCATTATCTGCAGTGAACGTTTTCCCCCTTTAACCCTTTCACTGCCAGTCAACTTGGAGTGCAAAATTCCCTTGTGCTATTAACACAGAAAATATGGTGTCTAAGAATAGCTGGGGATTCCCCCTGTGATGTGTAGAAAATAGGACCTATCCTACCACCGAACATAAAGAGCAGTAGGTTCATGGATAACAGACCCATGATCTGGTCACCCTTCGGTGACATGGGTCCTCTACCTAGCTGCTGCATAAATGTGAGTTTGGCAGTGAAAGGGTTAAGTTGAACGTGTTTGCTTACATTCAGATGCTGGTTTGCAGACTCAAACACTGTCACACGTGACTACTGAAGGTGTTAACGCACTTATCAACTTGTGGTGATCGCTTTTTGTTTCACAGCTATCTCTTTTCTCTCATTAAACGACTTGGTAGTCATGTCTGATACGCTCAGTCTCCAAAACATGGTCATGATTTAGTGCACGCGCAGCGTGAAAGAAATCATTGACACAGTTTTACATGGCACTTGATGAACATTTCCATGAAAACGAGCAAGCAGTTCTCGACTCTGTGCCAACTAACCCATTAACCACTGCAACATGTCGCTGTGCGATCACCGCCATGCTTATCCACATTCCCTGGCACTTGGCTTGGAATCTCCTTATTATGACGCTGAGAGCCCGAAGCCGTCATAAAAACCAGTGTCTGGGATGGTGTGTCTGGTTGTGGAGGCTAGGGCGAGGGGTGGGTGGGGTGCCAAATGGGTTCTGGCGCTTCAAGACAGTCGAGAAGATTTCATTATCTCTTTCTTCGTCTTCTCAATTCTTCCAATTTCACCTTCCCTCACTCTCTGTTTTGTCACAAGCTTCTTCGCACAACATCCGAGCACGTGATTGGGAAATTGCTTGTCAGACTTTTCTTTTCTTTCTTTCGATTTATCGCTACAATTTCTCCTCTCTCTCTCTCTCTCTTCCTACTTATTCATCAATGCAAAGGGAAATGTATTAAAAATGTATCACAGTCGGGTTCAGATTAGGGATTTCCGGCACATTTCTTCTTCATTATCGAAATTCCAATGTCTCTGATGTTAGTGTCCCTTGTGCAGATGTGCTGAAGAAACTAAACTTCACTTTGTGTTGTGTTGCCCTGCTTTGAATGTCCTTAGATATCAGTGAATTCAACACAAAAATATTATAGGCAACCTACTTTGTTTCGACTTGCCATGCTTATGTCATCAGCTCACGGAACTGTTATAAAACAGTTTGTCATTTACTTATACAAGGCGTTTAAATTTTACAGTGTATTATACACTTAATTGTTATTAGTTGTGCATCATCCAGTTGGTAGTCTATAACTTGCATTTTATCATTTGCTTTTGTCATTGGTAAGAATTGTTAAATCACTGTATTCCCTTCATGAGGGGCCATGGCCTTTAATGAATAAATTCTCTCTCTCTTCAATAGATTTAATTAAAAAATAAAATAAAATAAAAAAGCCGACATTTGTATCGTTTTCTAATATGCACGGAGAAAGTGCAAATTAACTGAATATGTACAGGTTTACTTTTCTTTTTTCATACTTTTCTTTTAGGTTGATCACGCCGTGAGTTTGTCGAACGTGGGTATAGCCGTTTTCGACATAAGTGTTTTCTATTGTCTTGCAGCAGGTTTGTTGCTGCGACTTTGATACATATATTCATGCTGTTTGGTTTGTTTTTATGTCATAAACGATTATTCTGCTATGTCCCATGCCAATAGGACTGTAATGTCAATGGCATTAAAACATTTTTTCAGTTTCAGTTTCTCTCTCTTCAATAGATTTAATTAAAAAAAGAAAAAGAAAAATGGTTTACTTCTCATGACTCCATGCGTTTGAGAGAGGGATGGGCGAAGAAATGGGAAAAGGTTTGTAAGACATTTGAAATCGATCTCAAGCCTTTTGTCTACCCCCATGTCTGCGTTCGTCTTTTGGTCTGTACTATGATTCTATTTTGTTCATAAACGACTGTGTTGATCAACATAAATTGGGCTTTGTGGTGCAGTTTCCTAGCACAAACGAACATAAATAATGGCACACCGTTATTAAAAGTGTAGTTCTACTTGTGTGCTGGTATTAGACGAGGCATCTGTTCGCTTTTCACCCCCAACAGCAGATGTGGTTCAGCGTATATGGATCAGTGTGCACACTTTGACACCTCCTTGAAACTGAAACTAAAGCTACGGGTATCAAATCTATACCCAGGCTCATCTTTCGGTCAGAACATCATACCCAGTGAGTTCAGTCCGTCTCTTGAGCAACTCAATAAGTGCGTAATATTGTACATGGTGTGTAATGGAACAGTGAACATTGTGCAAGGTGTGTAATGGAACAGTGAACATTGTGCAAGGTGTGTTAATATTGTACATGGTGTGTAATGGAACAGTGATCATTGTGCAAGGTGTGTTAATATTGTACATGGTGTGTAATGGAACAGTGAACATTGTGCAAGGTGTGTTAATATTGTACAAGGTGTGTAATGGAACAGTGATCATTGTGCAAGGTGTGTTAATATTGCACATGGTGTGTAATGGAACAGTGATCATTGTGCAAGGTGTGTTAATATTGTAAAGGGTGTGTAACGGAACAGTGATCATTGTGCAAGGTCCGTTAATATTGTACATGGTGTGTAATGGAACAGTGATCATTGTGCAAGGTGTGTAATGGAACAGTGATCATTGTGCAACGTGTGTAATGGAACAGTGAACATTGTGCAAGGTAAAAAAAAAAAAAAAAAAAAAAAAAAAAAAAGAATGTCCTACTATAACAAGTTTTACTTTTGAAAAAAAAATCTCAATAAACACACTTCGTGCCAGAACAGAACATGAAAATATCAGTGCCTTATTTCCTGTCCCTGAACATGTTCTTGTTCTTGGGTTGTCCTTTTCACTTCTTTTCCAGTTTTACTTTTGCCTTTCAACTATCTGGAAAATTTGAGAAGGAAATTGTCCATCAGATTTCTTCCTGGTTTTATTTTTTTTTCTTGCCATATGATAATTTTCTTTTCATTATATATGATGTTTTGCTTTTTTCGCAGTTCCTATTCAGTAGTAAATTCTCATCTGTATTTCTGTGTCTGTGTTTTTCTCTTGACTTTTCCCCCAAAGGAATGTATTGACCTATATTCTTTTGCCAGGCATGTAATCTGCTGACACACAATTCAACATTATGACTGCTTGTGTTTTGTTTGCACACGAACAGAATTTCGTATTCACCAAAGCCGAAGATCAAGTTTAATCATTACAATCTCTTGACTGTTCTCCCAGAATCTCATTCACTTCCAGATATGGACACAACAAAATCTATCAAGTCCATTCGTGAAGCACTTCGTCATCAGTTTAACTCACTCAGTAAGGACCAGTCCTCTCTTCTCTACACAGACCCCTCGGATGTCCAGTGGGTGTCTGAATGACCCAACCTTTAGCTTCCGTCGTCAGAATTGTGGTATTCTTTGTCAACATTCACCTCTTCAGTATAAGAGCCTTCCGCTTGCAATATTTTGATGATGGTTATTGGGGTGAAACGCTGTTAACATCGTCTCTTTCGCCGTTCGTATGGAGAGAGTTAATCAACAAACAACTCTTGATTCCATTCGCATCATAAACCTCTGCATGGTGCAGCCACGCGATCATTCCCATGACTATCCTCATTCCCTGGCACTTTGTAAAGCCCAGACAGTGCTGAGTGCCTGGTCCCTGGCACTGTCCTGAAAACAGTCTGCAGTGGTGTCTGTGGAGGCGTGGACGAGAGTGGTGCACACACGAACACACACACACGCACCACATGCGCACACCTACTCATATCCCCCCCTACCCCTCTATATATATCTCCCTCTCTCTTTTCTTTCTCTGTCTCTCCTCTTTCTCTCTCCTCCATTCTTCACCCTCTGTCTTTCTCTCTCTCTCTTTGACACACCCGCACATGCACGTGTTCACACACACACACACACACACACACACACACACACACACACACTCACACACACACACACAGAGTTTTTTTCACATACACACAAACGTACGCGAAAGCACACTGACATGCACAACAAAAGCAGTTGCTTGTGCATGCACTCACACAGGTGCAGAGAAAAAGAGAAGTAGATGTTCTCCATATTATGTTGGAGTAGACGGGCAGACAGACACACAGACAGACAGAAAGATAGACAGTCTACAGTGGTGTCTGTGGAGGCGTGAACGAGAGTAGTGCTGAATGGACTCTGACGAAGAACAGCTGCGATGATTGTGTTAAACCTTGTTTTTTTTCCTGGTTTTTCTCCATTTTCACCAGTTCCATTCCTGGGTGTAAACTTACACGTCACAACATGGGGAAGCTGGATGGTGGGCCTAATCGCGAACAGCGTGTAACTGCGAACGGTTCCTGCACCGCCCCCATGTCGAAGTGTTCTCACCACACACATTTCACAATCTAACGCCTACTTTGACTTTCTTTTATCATCCTGTTCATCTCCAAACTTTTTTTTTTTTTCAAGATCTCATGTTCTTTTTCCAGGAATATGGTTTGGATTGGGTTACGCTGCTGGTCAGGCATCTGCTTGGCCAATGTGGTGTAGCGTATATGGATTTGTCCGAACGCAGTGACGCCTCCTTGAGCTACTGAAACTGAAACTGATTGAAACAGTTAAAATTCTCATTCATTCTATATGAACGCAGGATTTAACATTAAAGTTAATTATCTGTATACATGTGTCTGTACGTCTTTGTGTTGCCTTTGTTTTTCTTAACGAATATGCTGACCGATATTTGTGTAGATTTCACTGTCAATCTGTTATTGCACATGGAAGGACATTATCACACACTGTGTGTAGCCTACATACATTTACAGTATACCGCCACCGCCACATGAGCAACTCACATCCAATGACGTCACTTTCAAAACTAATGACATCACTTTCAGGTCACATCCAATGACGTCACTTCAAAACTAATGACATCACTTTCAGGTCACATCCAATGACGTCACTTTCAAAGCTGACCTCAGTGTCTTAGTGACAGAACAGGGTGTGAAAACAGACTGCTATCAATCAGCATTCCACGATCATTCATACCCCATGGTCGCACATCACTCCATTCACTCAGAAGGCGCACGCCTATAGA
>NC_134889.1:6599395-6624395 GCF_041734735.1 Babylonia areolata
TGTCGTGTCGTGTCGTGTCGTGTTCTAATGTACTGCATTGTTTTGCATTGTTTCACTTTTTAGTCACAAAAGATTTCTGTGTGTGAAATTCGGGCTGCTGTCCCCGTGAGGAGAGCGCTTTACCACAGTGCAGTCATTCCTGATGGAGACAGGTGGAAAGAACGCAATCCATCCAACACTACTCTGGCACCATCTAAATGGCAACAGTTAAAACAGACAGTGAGATGGCAAATTTTGTGCCATCGACATTCCAGACTCGAACGCAAAATCACTAGCGGGTCAGCCTGGCGCCCCCTTGTCAAATACCAGAAGTCCAGGTTGTCGGAAAAGTTGCCGGCTTTCAGAATTCTGCCATCATTGATTCCACGCATACCAGGCAGACTGGCAGAACCCTGGTGTCATGCAGAGTGAGAAACTATGTCCAGCACAACAGCCTCAAGGGAACAGGCATCAATCATAATTTATCAATGACCATCATTCACGATTATCCATGTTCACGGGCCTCTGCTCATCAGGGAATCTGTATCAGCATTGAATGTCATCCAGTGCCCTTACTCTCGTTCTTTTTAATCGTCATTTGTTGAGGCTGACATGAGGGCTGAGTCTGAACAAAAAACAAAACAAAAAAACAAAACAAAAAACCCCAACAAGAGCCCCTTCTGTGTTTCCCTGTGAATTGCTGTGCAAGTTAATCAACATTAATAGCCTTCTAGTCTCCCCTGTCTTTTCTGCCTTTTTGTCTCTTTCCGAGATAAGGTTGTTGGCTCGCATCTCTCTCACAGCTACCATCGCTTTCACGCAACAATAAATCCAGCCTCCCTCATCATCCACCCACCCACTCTCTCAACCACTCCTCCCCCCATCTCCTGCCACCACCACTGCTAATTCAGTGAGTAATAAAGTGGGATTTCAGATGCTGTACCAACCTCACAACCCAAAGGCAGGCAAAGGCCAGAAAACATTTGGCATCTTTCCCTGGAACATTCTTCTTTCATCGTGAGCGAACTCGGATTCTGTGCAAATCAGAACCCTTGCACTGCACTCAGGGGACTGGTCTGCATGGTTGGTCCGCATTCACCAGCTTGCAGTTTGTTATGCATGGTGCAGGGCATCGCGATTTACTGGCTTGTGTTATACATGGTGCAGGGCGTCGCGATTCATTGACTCGTGCTATACATGGGGCAGGGCGTCGACATAATCAGAATACCACAATATATTTCTCTGATGGTTTGGGGATAAAAAGTGTTTCAAATGACTGTTGGTGTCTTGCAATAGAAAGTTCCACCTATCTATCTATCCATCATACCTGTCTGTCTCTCTCTCACTCTCTCTTTCCCTCTATCTGTCCATCTGTTTGTCTACTGTATCTATCTATCTGTCTGTCTATCTATCTATCTATCCGTCTTTCTGTCTCTCTGTCTGTCTTCCCCAAGATAACATGGAGAACATCTGCTTCTTCTCTTTCTCTCTACATCAGCGTGAATGCACACATGAGCAAGTGCTTTTGTTGTGAATATAAGCGTGTAATTGTTCACGTTTGTGTGCATGTGAAAGAGACGTGTGTGTGTGTGTGTGTGTTTGAGCACGCGCGTGTGTGTGTGCATCAAAGAGATAGAGGGGAGGGACAGAGGGGGAAGAGGAGGAAAGAGAGTAAAATAGAAAAGAAAGAGAGAGAGAGGGGAGGGGGGTAAGAGTATATGTGCGTGTGTGTGTACGTACGCGTACATGCATGCGTTTGTGTGTGTGTCTATTTCTGTGGGGTTTTTTTGTCTGCTTCTTCCACCCCACTGCACCCCCCCTCTCTCTCCCTGCTGCTACTGCTGCTTCTGTGCTACAATGACTACTATTACTGCTACTGTTGTTGCACCAGCTGCAACTGCTGCTTCTGTACTACAGTCATGACTACTACTGCTTTTTTCCTTTCTTTTGGTTTCCAAATTACTTTTATATATATCTATCTATTCACAAGTTAGTTTGTCTGCTTTGAAATCTCCCCCCCCCCCCCACCCCCTTTCTTCATACATTCTTTTATTTTCTTTATTTCTTGTATTGTATTTTTTTGTCACAACAGACTTCTCTGTGTGAAATTCGGACTGCTCTCGCTGCACTGAGAGCGCCACGCGTTTTGAAATATTTTTTTCCTGCATGCAGTTTTATTTGTTTTTCCTATCGAAGTGGATATTTCTATAGAATTTTGCCAGGAACATCCCTTTTGTTGCCGTGGGTTCTTTTACGTGCGCTAAGTGCATGCTGCACACGGGACCTCGGTTTATCGTCTCATACGAATGACTAGCGTCCAGACCACCACCCAAGGTCTAGTGGAGGGGGAGACAATATTGGCGGCTGAGCTGTGATTCGAACCAGCGCGCGCAGATTCTCTCGCTTCCTACGCGGACGCGTTACCTCTAGGCCATCACTCAACCTCATCGTTTTTCCTTCCTCCTCTGTTGTTTATCTCTCTGTTAAGTGTGCACTCTTCGTTTCCATTTCTGTCTGTCTGTCAGTCGGTGTGTTTGTTTGTTTGTTTGTTTGTTTGTTTTGCGTTCGTGGGCTGCAACTCCCACGTTCACTCGTATGTATACGAGTGGGCTTTTACGTGTATGACCGTTTTTACCCCCGCCATGAAGGCAACCATACTCCGTTTTCGGGGGTGTGCATGCTGGGTATGTTCTTGTTTCCATAACCCACCGAACGCTGACATGGATTACAGGATCTTTAACGTGCGTATTTGATCTTCTGCTTGCGTATACACACGAAGGGGGTTCAGGCACTAGCAGGTCTACACGTATGTTGACCTGGGAGATCGGAAAAATCTCCACCCTTTACCCACCAGGCGCCGTTACCGAGATTCAAACCTGGGACCCTCAGATTGAAAGTCCAATGCTTTTACTACTCGGCTATTGCGCCAGTCTGTCTGTCTATCTGTCTGCCTGTCTTTCTATGTTTGTTATTTCGGTGAAGACCTGTCGATAGTCACTGTCTAGTCCTGTTTGGGCAATGGGCTGATCCATACAGCGTTCATTCTCCTCATTTGGGATGGGAGTGGTTCCGCTCACTCTGTCTGTCTGTCTGTCTCTCTTTCTCTCTGTCACACACACTCACACGCACACACACACACATTAAAAAAAAAAAAAAATATATATATATATATATACTCTATTCTGCTTGGCAGATATGATGTAGCGTATATGGATTTGTCCGAACGCAGTGACGCCTTCTTGAGCTACTGATACTGATATTCTACATATACAGTTAAACACACTCTCTCTCTCTCTCTCTCTCTCTCTCTCTCTCTCTCTATATATATATATATATATATATATGTGTGTGTGTGTGTGTGTGTGTGTGTGTGTGTGTGTGTGTGTGTGTGTGTTCCTTAACTCTCTTTATCCCACCTTCTCTCTTCCCCTCCACTCCCTCTCTCTCTCTGTCTATCCCTTTCTCCTTCTTTCCTTCCCCCCTCTCTATTCCTTTCCTTCCTTTGTCTCCCTCTCTCTCTCTCTCCAGCTCCCTTTTCCTTTCTTGGTCTGTCACTCTGTGTGTGTGTGTGTGTGTGTGTGTGTGTGTGTGTGTGTGTGTGTGTGTGTGTGTGTGTGTGTGTGTGTGTGTGTCTGTGTGTGTGTCCGTGTGTGTGGGTGTGAGAAAGAGAGAGAGTGTATGGATGTGTGTGCGTATGTGTGCTGTTCAAATCAATACATGTGATTCTTCCTGTCAATAAACCTGTCTGCTCTTTGAACTCATTATCAGCCCCAATATATTCATGGGTTCCAAATCATATTCATTTGCTGGTCAGATTTCCCATACACCCATAGGTCTGGCCGCCATGACTACCAACAACATTATCAACAGCACCACCACCGTCACAAGCACGAACACCACCGCCACAACCACCACCATCACCACCACCGTCACAAGCACCAGCATTGCCAACATCACCACCACCACCACCACCCATCATTACCACCGTCAAAAAGCACCAGCATCACCATCGTCGTCATCGTCATCCTCCCCCTTACTGTTCCTCACGACCGCTACCACCACCATGATCCATCACCACCATCATCCTCATCTTGCCAGTTTATCCTGACACTCATCATCGTCGTCGTCGTCGTCATGGCTATATTTACCACCATCCCTGCCAGCATCATCATCATTCATATAATGATCACGAGCATTATCATCATTATCATCATTCTCATTATCATCATCACTGCCATCACCACAACCATCATCATCGTCTTTATCATCATAATTATCACCACCATCACAACAACCGTCATCATTATTGACATCATCATCATTTTCACTGCCATTGATAACAATATCACTATCTTTGTCATCACCGATGTCACTGCCATCTTGACAACTGTCACTGCCATCGTCTCTGCATACATTCATGTGGACCAGCACGGTTTAATAATAATAATAATAATGGTACTTATATGGCGCTGAATCTTGTGCATAGACAAATCTAATCGCTTTCGCACCAGTCATTCTCACGCACGCATAACTCTAAAACTGGAGAAACTAAAGACAAGGAAGAGACAGGGAAGGGAGGCTATTTTGGGAAGAGTTGGGTTTTAAGGCCAGACTTGAAAGAGCTGAGTGTGGAGACTTGACGAAGCGAAAGAGGAAGTTCCTTCCAATTGCAAGGTCCAGAGACAGAGAAAGAACGGCGGCCAACAGTCGAGAGTTTGAATCTGGGTATGCGTAAGTGGAGTGGATCCGAGGCTGATCGTAGTGAGCGAGATGGAGTGTAGAGGTGAAGGCAGCCATTTTCTGACACAAGACTGGGCAAAAAAACCGCATTGTCTCAGACTTTCTGTGCCTCGTGCATGGATGGATGAGAGGTGGTGAGAGAAAGGGGGAAAAGGGGGAATGAGAAAGAAAAAGTAGAGGGGAAGGAAAGAGTGACATGGGGAGAGGATAGATCAGATTGAGAGGAGAGAGAGAGAGACAGAGACAGAGAGGGGGGTGGGGGAGAGAGAGATGAGTGGAGAGGGTGGAAGGGAGAGGAGAGGAGAGATGAGATGAGGAGAGAGAGAGAGAGAGACAAAGAGACAGAGACAGAGAGACAGACAGAGAGAGAGACAGACAGACAGAGAGAGAGACAGAGACAAAGAGAGAGAGAAAGAGACAGAGACAAAGAGAGAGAGACAGAGAAAGAGAGAGAGAGAGAGACAAAGAGTGAGAGAGAGACAAAGAGAGAGAGACAAAGAGAGAGAGAGAGAGAGACAGAGAGAGAGAGAGACAAAGAGAGAGAGAGAGACAGAGAATGACTGTGTAATGCAGAAGTGGGAAAAAATCATCACTTTGCTTATCCTAACTCCATTCCTGGATCAAGATCACTGCATAGTGCAGGAAGAAACATTCTCCTACATATATATCCATATTCACTGGCTTCCATTTGGGAGTAAAATCACTTCTGACCCATTATTATTAGTCTTCATTCCAGGATTAAAAAAAAAATCACTGGTTAGTGAAGGTTAAAGAAAGGTCTTCCTTATCCATTGTCACTGGCCTCCACTCTGGGATTAAAATCACCTGCACAGAAAAACATGAAACAAATGTCACCCTCCATGCATATCCATATTAACTGGCCTCCATCCTGGGATCAGCAGAACTGCACAGCACAGATGAAGGAAAGGTCGACTTACTGCTTACCCTTATTCACCGGCCCCCATTCAAGAACGAACATCAGTGCACAGAGCAGACGAAAGAAAGGTCATCCTGTTGCTTAACCAAATTCCTGGCCTCCATTTCGGATCCCAAGTCACTGCTCGGTGCAGACGAAGGAAAGGTCGCTCTATTGCTTATCCATTTTCACTGCCCTCAGGTTGATAATCGCCCACTCGGCTGAGATGGGTTTTCCTATTTACAGTAAATCTTTGCACCGCCAAACTTCGCTTATCAGATGAGGGGTAGAATGAAGGACGTAATTGTCGTTTAGAGGAGGAGGAGGAGGTGGTGGTGGTGGTGGTGGTGGTGGTGTGTGTGTGTGTGTGTGTGTGTGTGTGTGTGTGTGTTTGAGAAAGACAGAGACAGACAAACAGACAAGCAATCAGACAGTTTTCTGTCAGAAGAATAAAAAAAAAAAATAAAAACCCAGACTTCGTTATCAACATTATTCCTTTTCCCTTTTTTAGGAGGAGGGAGGGGAGGAGGGGGGAGGAGATTGTTGGAATCTCTCAAGGGAAATCTCTTACCGACCTCTCTCTGGATATTTCTGGTACTCCTTAAACGTGATATGAAAAGTCAAGGATGGCTTTCTCTTCCTACCCCCTTTCCCAGCATTCCCTTCCTACCCCCTTTCCCAACATTCCCTTCCTACCCCCTTTCCCAACATTCTCTTCCTACCCCCTTTCCCAACATTCTCTTCCTACCCCCTTTCCCACCAACATTCTCTCCCTACCCCCTTTCCCTTTTCCAGCATTCTCTCCCTACCCCCTTTCCCTTTCCCAGCATTCTCTCCCTACCCCTTTCCCAGCATTCCCTCCCTACCCCTTTCCCAACATTCTCTCCCTACCCCCTTTTCCAGCTTTCTCTCTCTACCCCCTTTCCCAACATTCTCTTCCTGTTCTCTTCCTACCCCCTTTCCCAGCTTTCTCTCTCTACCCCCTTTCCCAACATTCTCTTCCTGTTCTCTTCCTACCCCCTTTCCCAGCTTTCTCTCTCTACCCCCTTTCCCAACATTCTCTTCCTACCCCCTTACCCAACATTCTCTTCCTACCCCCTTACCCAACATTCTCTTCCTACCTTTCCCAACATTCTCTTCCTACCTCTCTTCCCAGCATTCTCTTCAATATTTTCATCTCTTCACTTCCTGTATGCCTTTTATTTCATACTTCAAAGTAAAAAAAAAAAGGGCTTGCTGGAAACCATCTGATAAAATCGTGGAATTCCTGTCAATGTATTTTAAATATAAACATGCTTGCTGGAAAAAAAATCTGATAAAACTATGGAAGTCATCTTATAATGTTAAAGAGCACTGGAGCAGGGCAATGGGAATATGTTACTGCTGACCTCATGAAAACTCTCTTCCAGAACGTTACAATACGAGAAATGTTTCAGATCGTGAAAGAATCAACTCAGGATTTGGAACGCCCTGCTGCTGTAAAATGAAGACATGCGACTGTATTGAGACTTTTTTCCGTATGAGACATTCTTTAAAAAAAAAAATCTTCAAAGCATTTTCAAAATTTTATATTTTTTCTGTATGAGACAACTTTTAAAATTCTTAAAGAAGGCATGTTTTCAAATAGATGCATTCAGTTTAAAGGTATAATATCGTAAGTAATCACTTTCACTTAATTTTTTATTGGATGCTTTCTTTTGTTGTTGAAAACTTACCCATGATAAAGACGTGTATAAAAAGGCGTTTATTTATTATATTTTCTAATATACTGTATGTCTTTCACGTTGTTCGAAAAAATCTTGCTTTCGTATATTTTCTTTTTAATCAAACTCTGATTCCAAGCCATTCAGATTCATTGCCCCATGCACAGGATATGATCAGGAACTTGCCTATCCACAGTTACTGGCCCATGAAATAGCCCAATGCTTTGTTTTTAGTTACAAACAAGCACAATGGCCGAAGCAATGCCATCATCATATTCAGAACCCATAAAAACGTGAACGCCATCTCTACACCACACCACAAAGTAACAATGAGCACAGCTAAACTCAGTGTAACCTTGTTATGAGAGAATGATCGCCATTGTGCTATCTATCCATATGCAGTGGCCTCTGCAGTACTATTTATGCATATTCAGTGGCCCCTGCAGTAGTATTTATGCATATTCAGGGGCCTCTGCAGTACTATTTATCCATATTCACTGGCCTCTGCAGTACTATTATTTTATCCACATTCAGTGGCCTGGGTCGCTGTTGTATTTTACTTCATTCACCATGAGAATGTGCAGTGGAACTCAGAGCCAAAATTCACATTTTTTTGTGGAGGCTGGAGTATTTGTCTTGTGGTTCTTCCTGCAATGCTTCTGTTTTTGTTTTTCGTATTTAGAAATCTCCCCAGACTAAGTGAAAGAGACCAAGACGTTGCCATGAGTCCCACCACCGTCTGCCTTGGTTTTCTTTGTCTGCCAGTTTGGCCCCCAGAGAATCTGTTGGGAGCTGTTTTCCTGACCTCTTATGCTGCTGTCTAACGTGCGTGCTGAAGAGCTGCGGCAACTCATGAAAACCTGTGGGGAGTTGTCAACCAGACTTGTTGATGCTGTTGTTTTGTTCTGGTGTCTGTTCTGTCAACTCCCTCTCGTTTGTCACCACCATCCTGGCTTCAGAATGTGTGTGTGTGTGTGTGTGTGTGTGTGTGTGTGTGTGTGTGCAAGATATATATATATATATATATATATATATATATATATAATATATATATATAATTAAAGCATCTCAGTCGAAGTTGATAGCATTTCAGTAAGTAAACAGTATTTCAGTCTGATTAAGTAAACAGCATTTCAGTCTAAGCAAGTAAAAAGCATCTCAGTCAAAGTAAATAAACCAAATATGGCAGGAAACCACTGAATGAGATCAATAATCAAATCAGTCTCACGGTCTCAGCCAGCAAAACTACAAATCACGGCTATCTTATCATCATCTCTTCCTGAGCCCTCTCCCTTGTGCCCCATCCCTCCAACGCAAAACAAAAGACAAGCTGCATGGCCGATATGCAAATCACGGACATTGCGTCGAACACAGTGACACGATCGCATCGCACCTCATACCTATTCATAATCCCTGGCCCCTGTTGGGCTTCTAACTGATTTGAACGGAACGCCACGACCTCTGCTTTCACGTCTCTGGTCTGGAATCTGCATTGCATTGTTCTTGGAGGCTTGGCCAAGAGTTGTGGCTGAAAAATCTCTCTCTCTCTCTTGATATATATATATATATATATATATATATATATATGAAGAGACAAAGGATATCCATCTATCTATATGTCCTTTCTCTCCTCCTTTCCTTCTTGTCTTTCCTCTCTCCTGTCCATTTCTGACAAGACATCTAAAATAAGAAAAATGATCCGGTCTTGAGAATTTTTTTGGGAACAAAATGCCGATAAAATTCAATCTGCACACAATCCTTCACGAGTGGAAAAGACCTTTTGCTGAATGAACCAATCAAATTCATATGCCTTTCTTCTCCATTCCTCTCCATTTCTTCCTAAAGTGCTTCAGATAAGAGAAATCACCTCGTCATGAGATTTCTCTGGAAAAAAAAGGATAGAATTGAAGCTGTTTGTACACAATCCTTCACAAGTGGAAAATACCTTTTTGCTGAATGAACCAATCGAATTCGTATCCATTTCTTCCCCAACTCCCTCAAAAAGCATTCTGATATTGTTGACTTCTTCTTCTTCTTTGTCCGTAGGCTGCAACTCCCACGCTCACTCGCATGTACACGAGTGGGCTTTTACGTGTATGGCCGTTTTTGCCCTGCCATGTAAGCAGCCATACTCCGTTTTCGGGGGTATATTGTTGACATTTTCCATTCTGCTTGCAGAATGTAACTGATAATCAGCGGAGACTCGCTGTCTGCTTCCGTTTGTCACTCTGACCCCCGAAAACAAAAACACTAATCGAGTTAAACCACACACTCTTCATACAAGCCAGACCTCCTCATACACAGGAACACGATCGCCGCTCATACTTATTCATAGTCCCCGGCCCCTGGGGCATGCTGCCCAGTGAACGGAACATGGTTATCTTTCACATTTAGGCCCCAGACTCTGCGTTACGTTGTGCCAGGAAGCTGGGTCAAGTGCTGTTGCTGAAAACAAAGCTTGTCCTGTGTTGGTTTTCACAGCTGGCCCCGACATCTGAGTCCAGATCAGTACCCTCTCCTCTCCCCCAAGCCCCCCAAACACCCTGCCTTGCCCCCCTTTCTTTTTTTGGCTTTATACCCACCGTTCCGTTCTTTTTTCCCCCTTTATACCTCACATTTCCTTTCTTTCTTTCCTCACAACCACCTTTCTCTTCTTTTTTTCATTTGTCACCCGGACAGGTCGATCACGGTAGGATTTGTCTGTTGGCAGAATTGCTGGAATCTCTGTGTGTGTGTGTGTGTGTGTGTGTGTGTGTGTGTGTGTGTGTGTTTCCCTGGGTGGAGTGGATGTTGCAATGAGATTTGGTGCTGACAGCCTCTCTTTCTTGGTCTCTGTATCTGGTTTGTCTGTCTGGTCCTCTCTCTCTCTCTCCATATATATATATAATTTAATTATATATACATGTATACATCTCTGTCCCCCCTCTCTCTCCATCTGTGTGTGTGTGTGTGTGTGTGTGTGTGTAAATACATATAATCATTGTATATGTATGTGTATATATATATGTATATATATATATATATATTCCCCCCCCTCCCCCAACTCCTCTCTCCCTCCCTCTTTTTGTTTTCTGTTCCTGTAATGCCTTTCCACTCTCCTCTCCATTTCAGCCTGAAGCGGTTAAGATAAGAGGATTCGCCCTGTCATGATACTTGTATCGGAAACTAAAGAGATGACAAGACAAACAGTTTGTACATTATCCCTCACAAGAGACTGATACATCTTGGCTGAATAATCTGCTTGTATTCGTATATTCTATCCATATATACCAAAACCCTCTAAAACTTCCTGACATTCTTGACATTTTCGAATCTGTTCGCAGGAATGTTTACTGATATAGAGAAAGGCATCAGCAGGGACACCTTGTCTGATACTGGTTGTCTCTCTCTCTGTCTGCCTCTCTGATCCAGTAGACAACAGACTGATCGGGTTATGAAGCTTAGCTGCATGGACTTCATAGAAGCCATGATTCAAGCCAGAGCCAGCACCTTGTTGCACGGAGACACGATCTCACTCCCTCATACTTATTCATAGTCCCTGGCCCCTGTAGAGGTTGTTCCCTTGTGAATGGAACAGTGGAGTGTGGCAGTCTGCCTTCCTATCTCTCCTGCTGCCTGCTGCTGCAGGGAAATCACGTTATACTTCGAGACTTTTGACGAGGGCTGTAGCTGTATAAGCTTGTTCCGCCTAACGTCTGTGTTTTTGTTTGCTGTTGAGTCGTTGTTCTTGTTGTGGTTGTTGGTGGTGGTGGTGGTGGCGGTGGTGGTGGTGATGTTAATTTGTTCGTTTTCTGCAGGGGATATTTCAGGCTCAGGAACAGAGCAGATCTGTAGAACTTCACTGGGTCAGCTCCCCACTCTTCTTCCTCTGTTCTGCTCCCTCGTCCGCACACACACACGCACACACACACACACATACACACGCACGGACACACACACACACACACACACACACACACACGCACGGACACACACACACTCACACACACACACACACACACACACTACTCTCCTCCTACCATCTCCAACCAAAGTCTCCTCCCACACCTCTCCCCGCTCAGTCCTACCCCTTCAGAATCCTCCCTCCCCCCTAGCCCCCCACAGCCCCCCCACCCCCAACCACTATCTGCCTCCACTCCTCCCCCTCCTCCCACCCCCCTTCATTGCGAAATCTCCCATTCCCAGTATGAACAAGATAGGAAGACAGATTCATTCCAAAATCAGATAGTCAAAATGTCAAGTGGGCACAGTCACTCACAGCCACACTCCGTACTCTGCATGATGGATTTTGAAAAGGCCCTTCCCTCTAAAACATCCCCGATATCGATGCATCCCCAATATCATGCAGTACAGCAGCCATTGCCAGAATTTCGCAATAAGCGTGACAGTTGGGTGTGTTTTTGAGTATACGTAAATTATGAAAAAAAAAATATATTATGCAGAGCGTATCTGGATTCTTCAGTCGCTCTGTGTGTGTGTGTGTGTGTGTGTGTGTGTGTGTGTGTGTGTGTGTGTGTGTGTGTGTGTGTGTGAGAGTGTGTGTTTGTGTGTGGTGTGTATGTGTGTGTGTGTGTGTGTGTGTGTGTGTATGTGGTGTGTATGTGTGTGTGTGAATGCGCGCGCCCGTGTGTGTGTGTGTGTGTGTGTGTGTGTGTTCTCTGCGTTGAGGCTGTTGTGACTGACATGCGTGCTGGATGTTGCGGAAAGGGCGTTGTCATTCTTTGACCCTTGTTTCTCTGTCTCTCTGACTCTGTCTGTCTATCCATTGCTCTCTGTGTGTGTGTGTGTGTGTGTGTGTGTGTGTGTGTGTGTCCTTTCTCCCTCTCTTTCTCTCTGCAGTGTATTGTTCCCACCCCTGCCTCTCCCCCCTCTTATCTGTATACCCCTCCCCCACCCCCACCCTCCGCTCCCTCGACCATCCCCAGTCCCTCCACAATCCCCCTCTCTAATCACGTCCTCTGTGATGAGGCTGCTGTGACTGACAAGCGTGTTAGAAGTTGCGGAAAGCTGCGTTGATGTCTTTGACTCTTTGATTCTCTTTTGTGTCTCTCTCTGACTCTGTATGTCTGTTTATCCATCGCTCTGTCTGTCTGTCTGTGTGTCTGTCTGTGTGTCTGTCTCTCCTTTCTCCCTCTGTTTCTCTCTGCAGTGTATTATCCCCATCCTTGCCCCCCCCCCTCCCCCCGCCCCCGTCTTATCTGTATCCTCCCCCTCTCCCTCTATCCTCCCCACTCCCTCCACAATCCCCTCTTCAATCATAATATATATATATATATAAACACACACTCAACAACTCATTTTCAAATCAGTCGGCAGAACATAATGAAAGTGAAGAAGAGCTTTGTTTTTCTTTTCTTTTCTTCATCTCTCTGCCTCCTCTTCTCTTATTATTCACTTCCCTCTTTGTTACCACGAGCATAAAACAACAACTAAACAAATTTTAATAAACAACAACAACAACAACAAAAACACCACCACCACCACCAACAACAACAAAATAACACCGTTGCGAGAACAGTAATTGAATGAGGTCGATAACGGAATCCACCACATGATCTGATTTAGCACCGGGACAACACCAGGGATCAATAAGCATCAACTCATAATCCCCCTGACCCCGTTGAAACCCCCACCCCCACCCCCAAAAAAAACAACAACAAAAAACCCCAGAAAAGATATATAAAATAAAAATAAAAATAAAACCTATCACTGCCAAATCAGGCTGCATGGCTTCTATGCAAATTACAACTACGTATTACGTCGTACACACAATACAAGGACGTCACACGATCACCCTCATGTTTATTCAGAGTGCCTGGCCTCTTGGGGGTGGGAATGGGGAAATGGAGGGTGTGTGTGTGGGGGGTGGAGGGGTGGGGGGGGGACATGGTCGCCCCTTGCATGGCACACCGTAGTCTGCTTTCATGTTTGTTCCGGTGTAAAAGTTTCAAACTACTCCCCATCCTGGTTTTTTGCCCGGGGGATCATTTGTGACTAGTCAAGATATCACCCCCCCAGACATACACGAATAGGCCAACATGGTGGAACCTGCGTTCTATTGTCCTTGGAGGCTGGGACGAGGGTTGTTAGGCTGGAAAGGCTTCTTTCGTTTTATCTTTGATTTTGTTTTTTCCGACAGGGTTAGAAATAAGGCACAGCTGAACAATACTGAAAGCATTAATCCAGCCCTCCCTCCTTCCACACACACACACTCTCCCTCCCTCTCTCTCTCGCTCGCTCGCTCGCATGCATGCGTGCGTGATTTCTTCTAGTATTACTTAAAAGTAGAAAGACGAAATATTGAATTATACTTTTTCACAGACAAGCTCATGTGCGTACACTCACTGATATATTCGTGATTACTTACGTGTAAACACACACACACACACACACACACACACGCACACACACACACACACACACACACAGACACACACAACCGCACGCACATTGATTACTAAAGACGTTAAACCTAAAGAATGGACACAAGCCAACGCGCACGTGAAATACATAATCTTTAAACCCTTGGAGGGGAGTGTCGGTGGTGGGGAGGTCAGTTTGGTTCAAGCAGAGAATTCATCCAGGCTAAACACCCGCCGCAGCCCCCCCCCCCCAAACCCCCTCCCCGCCCCTCTCCCCCCCCCCCTCCGACCCCTCACCCCACCCCATCCCCGAATCCCTTGGAAGGTGTACTGGCAAATTGCCCAAAATATATCCCAGGGGGGTTGCTTTGGTTGGGGAGCTTAACTGTCACGTGTGACGTCCGTCCCATCCCTCATACCTTCCTTCTTCCAGCATCACCCCCACCCCACCCCCCACCCCTCCTCTTCCTCCCCCCTTCTCTTCTCCACAGCCCCAATCTCCACCCCACCCCCCACCCCTCCTCTTCCCCCATTCTCTTCTCCACAGCCCCAATCTCCACCCCACCCCTCCTCTTCCTCCTCCCTTCTCTTCTCCACAGCCCCAATCTCCACCCCACCCCTCCTCTTTCTCCCCCCTTCTCTTCTCCACAGCCCTAATCTCCACCCCACCCCTCCTCTTCCTCCTCCCTTCTCTTCTCCACAGCCCCATCTCCACCCCACCCCTCCTCTTCCTCCCCCCTTCTCTTCTCCACAGCCCTAATCTCCACCCCACCCCTCCTCTTCCTCCTCCCTTCTCTTCTCCACAGCCCCAATCTCCACCCCACCCCTCCTCTTCCTCCCCCTTCTCTTCTCCACAGCCCCAATCTCCACCCCACCCCTCCTCTTCCTCCTCCCTTCTCTTCTCCACAGCCCCAATCTCCACCCCACCCCTCCTCTTCCTCCTCCCTTCTCTTCTCCACAGCCCCAATCTCCACCCCACCCCTCCTCTTCCTCCCCCTTCTCTTCTCCACAGCCCCAATCTCCACCCCACCCCCACCCCTCCTCTTCCCCCCTTCTCTTCTCCACAGCCCCAATCTCCACCCCACCCCCCTCCTCCCCCCTTCTCTTCTCCACAGCCCCAATCTCCACCCCACCCCACCCCTCCTCTTCCCCCATTCTCTTCTCCACAGCCCCAATCTCCACCCCACCCCCTCCTCCCCCCCTTCTCTTCTCCACAGCCCCAATCTCCACCCCACCCCTCCTCTTCCTCCCCCCTTCTCTTCTCCACAGCCCCAATCTCCACCCCCACCCCCCCCTCCTCTTCCTCCCCGCTTCTCTTCTCCACAGCCCCAATCTCCACCCCACCCCCACCCCTCCTCTTCCCCCCTTCTCTTCTCCACAGCCCCCATCTCCACCCCACCCCTCCTCTTTCTCCCCGCTTCTCTTCTCCACAGCCCCAATCTCCATCCCACCCCCCACCCCTCCTCTTCCTCCCCCCTTCTCTTCTCCACAGCCCCAATCTCCACCCCACCCCTCCTCTTCCCCCCTTCTCTTCTCCACAGCCCCAATCTCCACCCCACCCCCTCCACAGCCCCAATCTCCACCCCACCCCCTCCACAGCCCCAATCTCCACCCCACCCCCTCCACAGCCCCAATCTCCACCCCACCCCTCCTCTTCCTCCCCCCTTCTCTTCTCCACAGCCCCAATCTCCACCCCACCCCCACCCCTCCTCTTCCTCCCCCCTTCTCTTCTCCACAGCCCCAATCTCCACCCCACCCCCCACCCCTCCTCTTCCTCCCCCCTTCTCTTCTCCACAGCCCCAATCTCCACCCCACCCCTCCTCTTCCTCCCCCTTCTGTTCTCCACAGCCCCAATCTCCACCCCACCCCCCACCCCTCCTCTTCCCCCCTTCTCTTCTCCACAGCCCCAATCTCCCCCCCCCCCCCCCGCCCCCCCCCCCCCCCCTGCAACCATCGGGAAGTGGAGAGCTTTGATGCAAAGGCGTGAATGATTACCTGATTTGTGAAAACAGTTTTCGTTTTCACATCTCAATGCGCCTTTTTCTGGATCACTCACCGAGTTTTTTTTTTTGGGGGGGGGGGGGAACGATACACACTTTACTGTGACTGAACTTAACTGATATCTTGTCTCACGTTTGTGTAAACCTGTTTCCAAAACTGAAATATCGCCGCATGATTATTTCTGTGACTGAACTTATCTGATATCTTGTCTAATGTTTGGGTATACTTGTTTCCTGGAGTGACATAATTATCACCTCATGTTTATCAAGAGAGAGAGAGACAGAGGCAGAGGCAGAGACAGACAGACAGACAGACAGACAGACACACACACACACACACACAGGGAGAGAGAGAGCGTCGGGAAGGGGATATACTCTATCTGTCTATGTCTCCCTCTCTCGTTACTTGCTGTGTCTGTCTCCCTATCTCTGTCTTTTGGTGTCTCTCTGTCTCTGCCTTTGCTCTGTTTCTCTGTGTGTTCCTTTGTTTGTCTACCCATCTAAGCTATTTATACCTGTCTGTCTGTCTGTATCTGCTTACTTGAATGTCCCGGTCACTGTCTATCCATGGACCAATTTATCAATCCATCCATTCAAGAACATATCCAACAACCCATCCATCCATCCATCCACTCACCCATCCACCCACCCATCAATATACATACACATCCACCCACTCATCCATACATCTACCCACCCACCCACCCACCAAAACATCCACTCATCCATCCACTTACCCATCCATCCATCCATCACTCTGTTAACCTGCCATTTTCCAAGGCAATGACGTTTTTTCACACGACAACAATAAGAAACCCGAAGCCATCTTTCTTTCTTTCTTTCCCCCTTTCATTTGACCCCCCCCCCTCCCCCCGCCTCCCTTCTTTTCTTTTGCACTTGTTGTTCCTTATCGTCTCCCTGACGATATTTGGAATCCGGTTGCCATGGAGACCCGTAAGGATGCGTTCCATAAATGGATGTGGGGAACATGTAGCTCTCCCTCTGTCTGTCTGTCTCTCCGTGTGTGTGTGTGTGTGTGTGTGTGTGTGTGTTCCCACCTCTCGCGCGCGTCTCTGTGTGTGTGTGTGTGTGTGAGAGAGAGAGAGAGAGAGAGAGAGAGAGAGAGAGAGTGTGTGTGTGTGTGTGTGAGAGAGAGAGAGAGAGAGAGAGACAGAGAGAGAGTGTGTGTGTATGTATGTGTGTGTGTGAGAGAGAGAGAGAGAGTGAGAGTGAGAGAGAGAGAGAGAGAGAGAGAGAGAGAGAGAGAGAGAGAGTGTGTTTGCTGTGAAGTTGGAGTGGGATGACTTATCATGACCGCTCTCTCGGACACAGCTGCAGCAGCCTCTATGCCGGTCATCCGGTCAGACGTCTTGACTGCCGTTCTGTCAGGGGAAGGGGGGGGGGTATGGGGGGTGGAGGGAACTGAGTGAAGCCCCTTGGGTACGTTCCGGTCAGCAAAGGGTTAGAGGAGGAGGAGGGGGGGAGTTTGGTGGATGGAGGTAATGTGTGTGGTACCCGTACATCCATCCATCCATCTATCCAGCCAGTCAGCCACCCACCCTTCTACCCACCCATCCATCCAAGAACCCACCCACCAATCCATCTATCCAAACCACCCACCCACCCACCCACCTCTCACCCATCCACCCGGTTTATTCAGCCACCCGTCCGTCCGTCCGTCCATCTATACATCTATCCAATCATGCACCAATCAACCTATCCATCCTTTTTTTTCTCTCTTTTTTTTTTTTTCAAGCCCCGATATCCTCCCCTTTGCAGTCGGCTGGGCGATAAATATCACGAATAAAAGCGAATCAACACGTACGGCACCCTGGAGGAGCTACGACAGACGGCAGCCTTCATCGAGGACACCAGGCTGCTTATTTAATGGGAGGCGAACGAGGAAGAAGAAGAAAAGCGAATCGAATCCATCCATCCATCCTTCAGACTGTCTGTCTGTCTGTCTGTCCATCAGTCTCCAATGTGTTGGCATCTTTCTTTAGCTTAACGTCTTTTCACTGGTAAGTTGGGAGGGGTGGAGGGTGGGTGGCGGGGGAGGGGGGGGGGGGGAACTAGTCCATGTATGTGCGCGCGTGGGGGGTTGGGGGGCGGGGGTGGGGGGTGGAGAGTGGGGCGATGGGAAGGGGTGGTGGGCTGAATGATACAGGAAAAAAGACAAAGACAAAGAAGTGGAGTGATGGCCTAGAGGTAACGCGTCCGCCTAGGAAGCGATAGAATCTGAGCGCGCTGGTTCGAACCACGGCTCAGCCGCCGATATTTTCTCTCCCCCTCCACTAGACCTTGAGTGGTGGTCTGGACGCTAGTCATTCGGATGAGACGATAAACCGAGGTCCCATGTGCAGCATGCACTTAGCGCACGTAAAAGAACCCACGGCAACAAAAGGGTTGTTCCTGGCAAAATTCTGTGGAAAAATCCACTGCGATAAGAAAAACAAAAAAAAACTGCACGCAGGAAAAAAAAAAAAAAAGTGGCGCGGTAGAATCGCGACGCGCTTTCCCTGGGGAGAGCAGCCCGAATTTCACACAGAGAAATCTGTTGTGACAAAGAAAAATACGAATACGAATACAAATACATAAAAAGTGGCATCAGTTAACAGGAAGAACAACGAAAAGACTGATCTAACTGAGAGTCCAGTATAAGTATTTCAAACATTCCTGTAACAGAACTGAGCATAATCATTATAACAGATATATAATCAACCAAAGGTATGTATCCACTGGACTTTGGTTCAAATATTCTGTGATTTATCGGAGTAATAACTAATCGTTCAAAATATCTTCTAATGACAAAGACGTATTCAGTGGAAACTGGTCAGTGAGTTTTTGAAAGACCAGTTTTGTTCTGAGACACTCGACAAGTATGTGATAGACATTAACTTCTTTTCCGCATAAACGCTGTACGTTTTTGCAATATTTTGTACGAAGAGCATCTTTTACAGTCCTGTCTGTCTGTTTGTCTCTCTGCCTATCTGTCAGTCTGTCTGTCTATCTTTAGTTTGTGTTTTTACCCCCATAATTGTTTGTCGACGGCAACCCATTCTAGCTTTATGTCTACTTATCTACCTACCTACCCACCAACCCACCTACCTACCTATCTACCAACCAGCCTACCAAACATCATATATATATATATCTGACCTCGTAGATATCTTCAGAACTTTTACGATAGGCCTCAGCCCTGATCATTCTACACGGTGAAACCTCTGGTTGCTATGACGACCTCGCGGGGTTTACAGGATCATCAGAAAACCACGGAACGGGCCGGGATGAAGGAACAGCTACTGTGTGTGCGCATGTCAATAGCCGCCATGTTGTGACGTGACTTCCTGGCAGGGTGAAGGTGATTGGCTGCGCTTCTAAGAAGCACGCGGCCTCAGTGTCCAGGCATTCTTAGACACCATATTTTCTGTGGTTCCTGCCCAAGGTTAATTTGCACTCTAAACTGACTGGCGATGAAAGAGTTAAAATGAAGAAGACAACAGTACTCGGATCAAAACGAACGAATTCATTTTATTTCTGGGGGAAAGAGAAAAAGCAAACTATTTTGTTGTTTTCATTTTCATGCAGCCCTCGGAATGGGAAGATAGGTTATAATATATTATATATATATATATATATATATATATATATATATATATATATAAAAGAAAAGGAACAAAAATACTGTACTGAAATAAGCAGGATCACAAGAACAGAAAAATTAAACAAAAGAAACCATTACATCAAAGCTTCGTTTTTTTGTGTTTGTTTTGTGTGTGTGTGTGTTTTGGGTTTTTTTTTTTTATAAACCATGGAAGGCACTTCATAAACAATTCTACACACACCCGTTTTTTTGTTGTTGTTTTGTTGTTGTTGTTGTTGTTGTTGTTTTTATAAATCATTTCTATTTTATTTTATAGAATAGCTCATACAAGTGGAAAAAAAATCTGGAGAATCTGTTCGTATAAAAAATCAAAAGTCATCATTACATGCTGCTGCCATCACTGAGTGACTCGATATAACAAGACTAAGAACTCTGTGATGACTGACTTCTTCACTCATTACAATGAATATGTCTAATGCTAACGTCCATATTCTAAATATATTTCTGTTTAATAATTACGATGTAATAATGTTGCTGATTATCTGGTTGTGGTTTTCCGCAATTCACTTATCTGTCTATTATAATCAATGTGCAGTATAGTAGGCTATGTTTATGATTATATTCAAATAATGTTTCTTAATTCTTTCTGTTTTTACTTTAAGAATACTAGTTATTGCCTGCAGTGTGTGGATGTATGTATGAAACGATGTATGTGATATGTTTTACATTTGTATCTTCGTAATATTTGTAGGGGCTGTTGTTGGCTTTTACAGTTATGGTCCCCATGTTGTTTACTTGTCTATGTTGTGATAATGCACCTGACCAAATTTCTCCAGTTGGAGATAATAAAGTTATACTTATCTTAACTTATCTTATCTTAAATTACGTCATTTATGTACAATGACGTATGGGTGGACGGAAGGTTTTGGGCGCTTTCGTCTCGTGGCGATGACAACGTATTTCGTCATTTTCTTCGGATGTAAGCACTGCTGGTTCAGTAGAGACAGAGAGAAACAGGGAGACAGAGAGAGTCAGACAGAGAGACAAAGAGACAGAGACAGACAGAGAGGCAGAGAAAGAGAGAGAACTTTCTGATAGTTCAATTTTCTGTACCCCTTTCTGCTTCATCGGCCTCCACAACCATTTCACCACACACACACACACACACACACACACAGAAGCACGCACGCACGCGCGGCACACACGCACGCACGCACACACACACACATTCCCACACCCACCTTCACATCTACCAACCCACACACTGAAATAACCACACCCACCCATCTATCTACCCACACACACACACCACTCATACCCACACCCACGTTCTCACCACCACCCACACCTTCCCCCGACACAAACACACACATATCCACATCATCCCCCACCCCCCACCCCCCGCGCACACACACACACACACACGCACACGCACGCGCACACAAACACACGCACGCACACACACGTACACTCACACACACACACACATACACACACACACTGCCTGATGATGACAGGGCAGAGGTTCATCAGACAGATAGCAAATAGTGATATCCGACATGATCCTCCAAGCGTTAGGAACAGGGGTGCACACTTGTCTGTCTGTCTGTCTGTCTGTCTGTCTGTGTGTCAGTATGTCTGTCTGTTTCTCTTTCTCTCTCCCCCCTCCCCCCCCTCTCTCTCCCTCTCTCTGTTCCCACCTATCTCTCACACACACACCCCCTCCTCCCCAAACAGTAATATCCCACATAATCCTCCCAGCGTTTAGTAGTCTGCGTCTCTCTCTCTCTCTCTCTCTCTCTCTCTCTCTCTGTTCCCACCTCTCTCTGTCACACACACATCCCCCCTCCTTACTCCCCCCCACTCCTCACCCCCACCCCCCCTGCTCCGCTCTTAGCCTCAGAGAATAAATATTGACCAGTAATGTATTTTACGTTCCACGAAGAGAGACACTGAGACAGAAGTTCAAACAATATTTTCCTCTCATTTCCGTGACAAGATATAGAACAAATATAACAGAGCCGGGTGGTCCAGTTTCATTGAGGAGGTCACAACTTCTGTTGTGTGTAAAAGTGGGGGGGAAAGAACACGCTCTTGTCCATGTCGGTGACAAAATTTCACTGGGGGGAAAAAATGTGTCGTGTGTGAAAGAAAAAGAAGGAAAGAAGTAGAAGTCGATGAAGAGCTCCTGTGAACAGGGTCAGCACGCCCTCAAAAGGCTGGAGGAATTCAGCGCCAGATATACGAGGCAATATTTGTTCTGGAAATAGCAATCGGAAGTGAGACACGTTCCTCAAGAGGTGATGTGGTGGTATGGGGTGTGGGTGTGTGTGTGTGGGAGGGGTGTGTGTGGGGGGGAGGGGGAGAGTGTGTGTGGGGGGGGTGGGGGGTGGGGGGGTATGGGTTAATTTCCGGGAGGGAGGAAGCGAAGGAGTAAAGGGAGGGAGGGACAGAGAGAACGAACGAACGAGGGTAAAGGAATAAACATTATGTGCTTGTTTACATCCGAACCGCGAGGCAAGGAAAGAGAGAGAGAGAGACGGACAGAGAGACAAAGAGAGACAGGGATAGGGAGACAGAGATACAGAGAGAGACAGACAGAGGCAGAGACAGGATACACAGAGACAGAGACAGAGAGAGAGATCCATCTGACTGTGTGTCTCTCTCTCTCGCTCCCTCTCTATGAATAGATTGTTCGAGTGAGATATAGAGAAGGAGAGAGAGAGGGAGAGAGAGAGAGAGATGGGGAGAGAGAGACAGTGAGAGTGGGGCGCGGAAAGAGAGAGTAGGGGAGGAAGGGTGGGAGGAATGGAAGGATGGAAGGAGAGAGACAGAGACAAGACAGACACACAGACACACAGACAGACACGCCAACAAACACACTAACAGACAGAGAAGAAAACTATCCCATGTGTAAGCAGATCAAACACAGAGAGGGTGTGTCAGTTCATGAAGATATGACCGACTATGATGCATCCGTTTGACTCCTATTACAGAAGAGACAAAAAGCAGAAACGAGAAGGAAGAAAAGGACTTAAAACTGAGAAGAGGAGGAGGAGGAGCAATGGAAGAAGAAGATAGTGATGATGATGATGAGGAGGAGGAGGAGGAGACAAAGAAGAAGACGAAGACGAAGAAGAAGAAGATCAACAACAACAACAATAACAACAACAAGATAGTGACACTGATGAAGAGGAGGAAGAGGATGATGATAATGATGATGATGATGATGATGATGATGATGATGAAGAGGAGAAGCAGCAGGAGGAGGAGGAGAAGCAGGATGGCAATGATGATGATGATGATGAAGAGGAAAACAGGACAGGGGGAGGAAGAGGAAACCTGTTATTTCAACCCAAGTTAATGCCCATGTGATTCCTCAGGTCACTGCTGAATAAATAAAAAAATAAATAAATAAATAAAAGTCTCATCATAAAGAAACCATTATTGAAATCAACGCTGCAAAACCTTTCTCCTTCTGTTCTTCTGGATAGAGAGAGAGGGACAGAGACAGAGGGACAGAGAGAGAGAGAGAGAGATATTCGAAGAGAGTGAAAGAGGGAGGGAGGGAGAGAGAGATATATATATTCGGAGAGAGTGAAAGAGGGAGGGAGGGAGGGAGGGAGAGAGAGAGAGAGGGAGGGAGAGAGAGAGAGAGAGAGAGAGAGGGAGAGAGAGAGATTCGAAGAGAGTGAAAGAGGGAGGGAGGGAGGGAGGGAGGGAGAGAGAGAGAGAGAGAGAGAGGGAGGGAGGGAGGGAGAGAGAGAGGGAGAGAGAGAGAGATTCGAAGAGAGTGAAAGAGGGAGGGAGGGAGAGAGAGAGAGAGAGGGAGAGAGAGAGAGAGAGAAATTCGAAGAGAGTGAAAGAGGGAGGGAGAGAGGGAGGGAGATATATATATATATATATATATATATATATATATATATTCGGAGAGAGTGAAAGAGGGAGGGAGATAAAGGGAGAGACAGAGAGAGAGAGATTCGAAGAGAGTGAAAGAGGGAGGGAGAGAGAGAGGGGGAGAGAGAGAGAGAGAGAGATTCGAAGAGAGTGAAAGAGGGAGAGAGAGAGAGAGATGATGATGATGATGATGAGGAGGAGGAGGAGGAGGAGGTGGAAGGTAGGACAAGGAAATGTAAAAAAATAAGTGCAGCCAAAACAAACACCAAACTGAAGTAAACAATACACTGAATACACATCAGTAACACATACACACAAGAATACAAGACAGACATAAGAAGGAAGGAAGAAGGACGAAAAGAAGGAAGGCAGAAGAAACAAAAAAAAAAAATCACCGGGATATCTTTTTGCGACACGACCACCCGTTTCTGACCAATAATTAGCAGTTCAGCATTTTGACACATACATTCAACCTTCCCAGAACGTACAAGGTGCTTTGGAGTACATACAAATTCTTTTCTTTTCTTGTTTTTTGTTGTTGTTTTTTTTCCTTCTTCTTCTTCTTCTTTCTCTTTCTTCCTGTCTGAAAACCCTGCAAGAAGGGGGGACAGGACTGTATTGACGACCGTTCAGAGACATTGATGGAGAGAGTTTTCATCGATTTTGTCGTGGCATCTTGAGGGCAACAGGTTTTGGGGAGGTTTTTTGGGGGGGTGGGAGGGAGGAGGAAGGAGGGGGGAGGAGGGGGAGTGTTGGGAGGTTCCTGCCTCTGTCTGTCCTTTTCTCTCTTTCTTTGTCTCTCTATGCTTCTCTCTCTCTCTCTCTCTCTCTCTCTCTCTCTCTCTCTCCCTCCTCCTCCTCCTCACCACCACTTCTTCTTCTTCTCGTTCTCTTCTTCTTCTTTGTCTTGTCTTGCCTTGTCTTCATTCACCCATGTCTTAAGGACCTCATGGCCAATGGCATTAAAGTATCAAAGAGTAAAGCGTCTCTCTCTCTCTCTCTCTCTCTCTCTCTCTTCCTCCTCCTCCTCACCACCACTTCTTCTTCTTCTCGTTCTCTTCTTCTTTGTCTTGTCTTGCCTTGTCTTCATTCACCCATGTCTTAAGGACCTCATGGCCAATGGCATTAAAGTATCAAAGAGTAAAGCGTCTCTCTCTCTCTCTCTCTCTCTCTCTCTCTCTCTCTCTCTCTCTCTCTTCCTCCTCCTCCTCACCACCACTTCTTCTTCTTCTCGTTCTCTTCTTCTTTGTCTTGTCTTGCCTTGTCTTCATTCACCCATGTCTTAAGGACCTCATGGCCAATGGCATTAAAGTATCAAAGAGTAAAGCGTCTCTCTCTCTCTCTCTCTCCAAAAGAAGAAGAAAGGTTTGCAGCATTGATTTTAATAATGGTTTCTTTATGATGAGGGTGTTTTTTTTTTCAGCTGCTTTGTGACACCACTGCACAAGACCTTCAGTCCAATATCATCATCTTAGATGAACAGACTATAAATAAATAAATAAATAAATCAATAAATAAATCAATAAATAAACAAACAACTGCACAAGACCCGAGGAATCATATGGACATTAACTTCGGGGGAAAGTAACAGGTTTCTTCTCCCTTCCCCCCTGTGATATGGCCATATGACCGAGTGCATTAATTAAGTCATCTGAGTTCTTATCTTTATCTTTCTATTTGAATTGATTATTTTCTCTCTTTTTTTCGCTTTTCTTTTCTTCTCTATCTTTCTTTCTTGTGTGTTTGAGAGAGAGAGAGAGGTGGAAACACACACGCACGCACGCACGCACGTACCCACA
>NC_134889.1:6626895-6629395 GCF_041734735.1 Babylonia areolata
TTGAATTGATTATTTTCTTTTTTTTTCGCTTCTTTTCTACTCTTTCTTTCTTATGTGTTTGAGAGAGAGAGAGAGAGAGAGGTGGGAACACACACGCACGCACCCACCCACACACACACACGTACGCACGCACGCACCCACACGCACGCGCGCGCGCGCACGCGCACACACACACACACAAATGTTGAAGAATGAATAAAAGGAAACAGCCAAAAAGAAGAGGAAAATATTGAAGGAGGAACAAGAGACAGCCAAATAGAGAAGGAAGAAAATGTTGAAGAAGAAGGAATGAGAGAAGACAGCCAAAACAGAAGAAGAAAATGACGAAGAAGGAGGAATGAGAGAAGACAGCCAAAACAGAAGAAGAAAATGTTGAAGAAGGAATGAGGGAAGACAGCCAAAACGGAAGAAGAAAATGATGAAGAAGGAGGAATGAGAAAAGACAGCCAAAACAGAAGAAGAAAATGTTGAAGAAGGAATGAGGGAAGACAGCCAAAACGGAAGAAGAAAATGATGAAGAAGGAGGAATGAGAAAAGACAGCCAAAACAGAAGAAGAAAATGTTGAAGGAAGAATGAAAGAAGACAGCCAAAAGAGAAGAAGAAATTGATGAAGAAGGAGGAATGAGAGAAGACAGCCAAAACAGAAGAAGAAAATGTTGAAGAAGGAATGAGAGAAGACAGCCAAAACAGAAGATGAAAATGTTGAAGGAGGAATGAGAGAAGACAGCCAAAACAGAAGAAGAAAATGAAGAAGGAAGAATGAAAGAAGACAGCCAAAACAAGGAGACAACGTTGAAGGGGGAATGAGAGAAGACAGCCAAAACAGAAGAAGAAAATGTTGAAGACGGAGGAATGAGAGAAGACAGCCAAAACAGAAGAAGAAAATGATGAAGAAGGAGAGAGGAGAGAAGACAGCCAAAACAGAAGAAGAAAATGATGAAGAAGGAGGGAGGAGAGGAGGAGGGGGGAAGGCTGTCCCACTGACTGAAGAAGTAGACACAACAGAGAAAGTTTACAGACCCACTTTCGTGTGATTTTCGTGGAGATTCCCGGTTATTTTTAGCGAGAACCGCGTGCGCTTGCGCGTCTCCATTTCTGATTGTTTTTTTTCTTGGTCACCGAAAGGCTAAAATTTCGTCGTGGAAATCGCTGTCCTGACGAATGGATTTTGAACATTTTCGGTGAGCATTTTTTTGCAAGTTTACAAGATATATTTAGTCTTATAATTACACCTATCATTTGTTTTAGTCATGTGTTGCTTGTCACATCTCTGTCATTACGTATTCGAACTGACCCATTTCTAAACTCCACCGAAAAGTTGTACGACCAAAGGGAGAGCAAACTCGGAATAGCTTGTGACTGTGGTAGGCTGCCCATGACGTCATATGACCTACTTCTCGCTCTGCAAGCGACGAAAGGTTCCCTCACGAAAGCGGGAATGCAAACTCTCCCGATTGACAACTCTTGAACACTTTGGCCCATCGACTGGAAGACGAAAACGAAGAAGACAACTGTTACAACCAACATCGTCACTGCCTCCAATAACTACAATTACAACAGCAACAACAAAACAACAACAGGAGCAAACACAGCAACAACAACACAATCACCACAACCACAAACGTTACAAAACAACGACTACAACAACAACAACACCACCAACCTACGACAACACGATCACTCAACCACCACCACCACCACCATCAATGACACTATCAATAAATCTTTTCTTTTTTCGAATTTGAAAAAAGGGAGCCAGAGTATTGGATAGAAGCCAGAGCGGGTGAATGGGTGGTTAAGCAATTCCTTCGCCGTGTCTGACACGTTCGTGGCAAACACGGCGAAATTGTGTGGAGAAGATCTTCAAGTCAGTCACGCCAGTCGCTGTATCCAGTTACTGTCTGTGTGACCATGCTTATCTATCAGACACGCTGGCACGCAGGCACACACACGCACGCACACAGACACACACACACATGTCTAAAAACAGAAAAATCATATTATTTAGGTAAGGGACATTCAATTTTTACAGCTGAATTGGTGGCCATCCTTATGGCTTTAAATCATCTTGTTGATATGCCAATCATAATAAGTAATATCCTATTTTGTGTTGATTCTCAATCTGTCTTAAAAGGTTTGCTCCTTTTTGAGAATAATCAAAGAGAAGATTTATTTTTTGAAAATAGGTATTTATTGCACTCCCTATTTGTGAAGGGTACAAATGTTGATTTTTGTTGGATACCATCCCACACTGGATTCCGTTATAACGACCAAGCAGATAGGGCAGCAAAAAGGGGAGCAAAAAATCATATAGATAGTATAAAAGTATATTGCCCATTGTCATACAAGGAAATAAGCAATATACTAGAAAGAGACTTTTATAGGTGCTTGAATTCAAGTCTAAAACCTCGTCAGTTGACTCTCTGACTTTGGTCCGATTCGCAGACCAATTCTGAGCTTAGCTCTCAGACTATTATCAAATTCATTACGGACCAAGTA
>NC_134889.1:6641895-6644395 GCF_041734735.1 Babylonia areolata
GTACTTCTGGTTTAGATCCTTCATCTGACACGATTGCTCCCAGATATTTGAAGCTGTGGACTGTTTTAAGCTTTTCGTCGTTGACTTTGATGTCAATGCTGATGCCGTTGGTGTTGTTAGTCATCAGTTTGGTTTTCTCCGCACTGATTTGCATTCCATACGATGTGGAGGCTTTGTCTAGATGTTTGACCAGGCTTGCCAGTTCTTCTTCTTTTCCAGCCAGTCCATCAATGTCGTCGGCAAAACGTAGGTTTGTGATTGTTCTGCCGCCTATGCTGACTGTTCCTACATGCTCTTCCAGTGCGTCAGTCATTATTCTTTCTAAGAAGATGTTGAAGAGTGTTGGGGAGAGTAGACAGCCTTGTCTCACTCCGACTGTGGTTCTGAACCAGTCCCCGATGCTATTGTTGAGGTAGACGGCGCTGGTGGCTTTGTCATAGAGGTGCTGTATCAGTCTGATCAGGTTGGCGTTGATGTTGTACAGATTCATGGTAGCCCACAAAGCTGCATGCCAGACCCTGTCAAATGCCTTCTTGAAATCAATGAAGACGTGGTAGAGGTCTTGTTGGTGTTGATGGTACCTCTCACATAGCAACCTCAAGTTGAAGATTTGTTCAGTTGTGCTCCTTCCTGGTCTGAAACCTGCCTGTTCTTCAGCAATGATGTTTTCTGCTTGTGGTTTCAGTCTGTTAAGCAGGATCTTCAACATGACTTTGCTGGGATGACTAATCAGGCTGATGGTGCGGTAGTTTTGACACTGCTGGAGATTGCCCTTTTTGGGGAGGGTGTGTCTGTCTTACTGCCTGTCAATGTATCTGTCTGTCCATGTCTGTCTGTACATGTCTGTTTGCCGGTCCGTCCGTCCGTGTGCATTTTCATCCACCCAACTGTCCGTCTGTCTGCTATCAATCTGTTTATATCTCACACAGTCTTTCCTTATTTATTTTGGTTGTCCCCCCCCCCCCCCCCTTTTTTCTTTCCTCCATGTTTTCTTTCGTTCTGTCAGTGTATGGTAATACTATCCTAACATGTGAGCGCGCGCGTGCGCGCGCGCACACCCACACACACTCTTAAACCATTTCACATATACCAAAGAGTAGGATGGACAAATGCAGTTACATATTTTCGGGGTGTGGGGTGGCCCATGCGGTTGGAAGAAAGGTGGGGGTTTTCCTGGCCGTTGGGTTTTGAAAGCGACCCATTCATTTTGTAGAGAACTGGTCAAATGACCTATGGATTTTGTGGCGAACTGGCCAAATAACCCATTGATTTTGTGGCGAACTGGCCAAATGGCCCTTTGTATCTTGAACAAAACCTAAACACTGCTTGTCAGGGCCAGGTTCAGTATGAATATTTAGATCTTAAGAGGCTCATCTATTCTGTGTGTCTGTATGTGCAAGCATGTTTACACGGACAAAGGTCCTTCCCTCCCCGCCCCCTCACCTGTTATCATTATTCGTGTATGCATGCACACGCTTAAAATGCGGCGTGCGTGAACTTGCCACGCAAAACCCCAACATCACCGTGGCTAACATTCACACAAAGTTATTCCCGCGACAGACTATCACGTAACAAGGGTTTCACAAGGACTGTGACACAACCATTCATCTCGTGCTAATCGTATATCACGTTCCTTAGTCCTGCGGGGGTAGATAGAAAACGAGCTGCAAAATGTATAGGCTGATTTATCGCCAGATGGTAAAGACACGCGGTGGGAATATATTGCACGCACAGGGAGAGGCTTGCAACATGTCTGTGAATGAAAATATATGAATGTGGCCGATTTTGTGTGTGTGTGTTTTGTGGTGTGTGTGTGGGGGGGGGGGGGGGGGGGGGGGGGCGTAAGTGCATATTCACATGTGTTTGTGTGCACCGGAGTTAACTTACAACTCCGTCTGAGCATGCGTGCGTGAGTGCGTACACTCTCGCGCGCTTGTGTTTGCACATAGTTTAAACCCAACACCGCGATGCTAATGCCCCCCCCCCCCCCCAACTCCCCCCACAAGAGACTATCACATAACAAGGTTTGACAAGAAGAGTGTGACACTGCATTACATCTCCCTGTTTATTATGTAACACGTTCCCAAGTCCTGAGGGCGAAACAAATAAAACAAAAAGAAAACGAAAAAAAAGGGAAGTGCAAAAGAAGGTGTATACCGTTCTCCCTAGACCCCAAGTGATGATTTATCACAGTATGTTAAAAGAACACGCAAAGGGGATACTGGTGAAGATGTAGGGGTTGTGACATGTCTGTGAAAGGAAATGCGGTATCGGAAGTGGTGGTGGTGGTGGATGTGTGTTTCTGTGTTTGTGTGTCCGTCTGTCTGTGTGTATTTTTGTGTATGTCTGTGTGTGCTGTGCGTGTGTATCTGTGTGTGTTTTCCTTTCGCCTGGGAGAGAGAGAGAGAGAGAGAGAGAGTGCGTGTGTGTGTCTGTGTGTGTGTCCGTGTGCGTGCGTATATTCCCCTCCCCCAAACACCTACTACCAGCCAGAAAAAAA
>NC_134889.1:6649395-6654395 GCF_041734735.1 Babylonia areolata
TCTCCCTCTCTGTCTCTGTCTCTCTCCATCTCTCAATCACTGTCTGTAAAGTATTTGCATGGTATATTTTTGCGGCTTTAAGAAAAGAGGCATTCAGTTTTAGAGAAAGTGTATAACAGTTAACTTATCAAATTATTAAAAGTTAAATCGTGCTTAAATTTAAATACCTCCTTCACCGAAAAATTATCAATCGCACTGCTGTGTATGTGTATGTCTGTACTATTGTTTGTATGTGTACTGATATGTATTCAGTGTATGTGTACTGATACTCGACTTCTCAGGATACCTCACGTCAGAAGTAAGACCTATGGACACAGATCGTTTTCTTTTCAATCGTCAAAGACGTGGAACAAGCTCCCTGATAACCTCCGTCATTCTGATTCCCTCGCATCTTTTAAATCTCGTCTCAAAACTCACCTTTTCCCTCAGCAATAAGTTCAGTTGTGGCAGGTCCACTTCCTTTGTGTTAGCTGTGCTTGCCTATGTCTGTATACATACTATGTATGTGTACATACTACATGCATGTATATGAATGTGTATTGTGTGTGCTTGTGTTTATGTAAGTTTGTGCCTGCCTATGTGTGCATATGTGTTAGGGTAGCTGTTAGATACACATGTATGTTAAAATGTATGTATGCAGTGTGTGTGTGTGTGTGTGTGTGTGTGTGTGTGTGTGTGTGTGTGTAGTCACATTTTGGTGTGTGTATGTAACATATAGATATAATGTTTTATGTTAACAAAAGCGCTTTTGTAAAGCACCTAGAGCAGATTTCTGGATAGTGTGCTATATAAGTATCCATTATTATTATTATTATTATTATGTATTCAATGTTGTTGCTGTTGTTGTTTTTCTCTTCTTTTTTTTCTTTTTTTTTGTTTTTGTTCGCGTCCCTATGACATAGGCATATGGCCTAGTGCATTAAATCATCTGAGTTCTGAGAGTTCAATCACTGTCTGTTTGTCTGTCTGTATGTATGTCTATCTGTTTCTTTTTTCACTGTCTGTCTGTCTCTGTCTCTGTCTCTCACTCCCCACCCCCCACCCCCAAACCCCCCGCCACTAGTGACCTTTTACACCATTTCCATTTGCCGCTTGTTGTGTACAGTGGCAAAAGGCTGGTGTATCTTGATCAAACGTTCTGAGTTCACACACACACACACACACACACACACACACACACACACACACACACACACACACACACACACACACACACACACACACACACAGAGGGAGGCTTCCCATTCCAACACAACAACAACACACAACAACACATGCTCGTAAACTGAAACATGTTCACAACCGATCCACCTTCAACAGCAGAAACATCCCTATGGAATAGGAGAAGGAATTGTCTATTGTTGCTTATAGTCCAGCCGACCGCAAGAGGCAAAAACATCAGGACTGCCCGCCCAAACCATACAAATGCTCAACCGCGTCAACACAAAAGTGTCATGTCTAAAAAAAAAAAATAAAAATAGAAGAAAAAAAAAATTAAAATAAAATAAAAAAATCATCAAGACAAACCCACAAAACACAGTTCATGACGCATTATCCTAACACAACCTTCTTCGTCAGATCTGAAAACGCACTTTTTCCGCATACATTTCTGTACTCAGCACGATGGATAGTCCAAAGTCTGTTCGCCACATGGAGTTTTATGCTAGAGATATTTATACTCACGCAATCCTGTTTTAGTGCAGTTGATATATTTAATGTGTCTGGGCGCGCGCGCTCGCGTGCATGTGTGTGTGCGTGTGTGTGCGAGTGTGAGTGTGCGCGCGCATGGATGTGTGTGTCTAAAAAAATGTGTGTCTTTAAGGAATGTATTTCTTTTTAATCTGAGCATTATTTACTTGATATTTTTATTATTTGGTGGATCATGCTTTTTTTTTTTTTTCTTTTTTTTATTTAATTCATTCTGTGAACGCATTGGATTGAGCTGTTGTAATGTTTGATGTTATGTTTATATCTGGCTCGATGATGTAAGGCGCTTTGAGCAGCATTGGTACTGGATATCGCGCCATAGAAAGGTTATGAATTATTGTTATTATTATTATTATTATTATTATTGTTATTATTATTATTACTGAACTCCTTACAGCAAATAAGACAAGGCGGTCAATGCTGAGGACGTCAACCCTTCCACTTAACTCTCTCCATACGAACGGCGAAAGGGACGACGTTAAGAGCGTTTCACCCCAATTACCACCATCAAAATATTGCAAGCGGAAGGCTCTTATACTGAAGAGGTGAATGTTGACAAAGAATACCACAATTCTGACGACGGAAGCTAAAGGTTGGGTCATTCAGACACCCACTGGACATCCGAGGGGTCTGTGTAGAGGAGAAGAGAGGACTGGCCGTACTGAGTGAGTTATTAACTTATCATCCCTAGATGACAGAAAATCGTAAAAAAAAAAAAAATTATAATAATTAAAAAAAAGGGATCATAAATCCATGCGGAATAATTTTTTTCAAAAATAATAGAAATTTTTTTTTTAATTAAAAAACATCAAAAAAGACCACACAGGCAATTAACACTGCAGAATGGACAGCTAGTGCCCATCCCAGTGTTTACAATCACACTGTCTAATCGCCAGAGCAAAAACAGCACAGACAGATTATCACAGACTGCGGAGAAAGAAAGAGAGAGAGGGAGAGAGAGAGAGAGAGAGAGAGTGTGTGTGTGTGTGTGTGTGTGTGTGTGTCTGTCAAGGCTTGCTCGAAAACAGAAAGGGGAATGGACTGGGAAGGAAGAGACAGAGAGACAGAGAGAGAGAGTGTGTCTGTCAAGGCTTGCTCGAAAACAGAAAGGGGAATGGACTGGGAAGGAAGAGACAGAGAGACAGACAGAGAGAGAGGGTGTGTGTGTCAAGGCTTGTTCGAAAACAGAAAGGGGAATGGACTGAGAAGGAAGAGACAGAGAGAGAGAGAGAGAGTGTGTGTGTCAAGGCTTGCTCGAAAACAGAAAGGGGAATGGACTGGGAAGGAAGAGACAGAGAGAGAGAGAGAGAGAGTGTGTGTGTCAAGGCTTGCTCGAAAACAGAAAGGGGAATGGACTGAGAAGGAAGAGACAGAGAGAGAGAGAGAGTGTGTGTGTGTCAAGGCTTGCTCGAAAACAGAAAGGGGAATGGACTGGGAAGGAAGAGACAGAGAGAGAGAGAGAGTGTGTGTGTGTCAAGGCTTGCTCGAAAACAGAAAGGGGAATGGACTGGGAAGGAAGAGACAGAGAGAGAGAGAGAGTGTGTGTGTGTCAAGGCTTGCTCGAAAACAGAAAGGGGAATGGACTGGGAAGGAAGAGACAGAGAGAGAGAGAGAGAGAGAGAGTGTGTGTGTGTGTGTGTGTGTGTGTGTCAAGGTTTGCTCGAAAACAGAAAGGGGAATGGACTGAGAAGGATGAGACAGACAGACAGACAGACAGAGAGAGAGAGAGAGGACAGTGAAGGGGAAGAAAGGGAAGAAATAAAGAAAGCAACAGAAAAGAGATTTCTAGCACAGGATTTCCAGAAGGCGAAGATGCTATTTATACGGGGGGGGGGGGGGGGGTATGGAGGGGGTGTGGGGGGGAGGGAAGGAGAGAGTGAGGGGAGGTGGAGGGTTCGGTCATAAATCAGTCGTCAGCAGCTGTCAGACGTAGCGTAACATCAAAGAATCAACACCCTCCCGCTCCCCGCCCCCCCCTAGCCACCCCCCACCCCCACACACCCCATCCCCCTCTCCTCCCTGACGACCGGAAGAGCCTGTGCTGGTGCTTGTTGATTGCAGTCAGGTCAGTACAGCCATTCCAGCTTTCTCGTCCTGTCGTGATGTGTGGGCTGGTGGGCTGCATGGATGGGTGGATGGGTGTCTTGTGTGCTGTGCTGTCGGACGGACATCTATCTTGATGGGCAGTCTTTGCTGGCAGTCTGGCCTGGTCTCTGTTGCTTCATCGTCATCGTCATGATCGTTGTCCGGTGGTAATGGTGGTGGTGGTGGTGGTGGTAGTCATGGGGGGAGTGAGGGGAGGTGGAGGGTTCGGTCATAAATCATTCGTCAGCAGCTGTCAGACGTAGCGTAACATCAAAGAATCAACACCCCTCCCCCCACTCCCCGCCCCCCTAGCCACCCCCCTCCCCCCACACACCCCATCCCCCTCTCCTCCCCGACGACCGGAAGAGCCTGTGCTGGTGCTTGTTGATTGCAGTCAGGTCAGTACAGCCATTCCAGCTTTCTCGTCCTGTCGTGATGTGTGGGCTGGATGGATGGATGTGTGGATGGGTGTCTTGTGTGCTGTGCTGTCGGACGGACATCTATCTTGATGGGCAGTCTTTGTTGGCAGTCTGGCCTGGTCTCTGTTGCTTCATCGTCATCGTCATGATCGTTGTCCGGTGGTAATGGTGGTGGTGGTGGTGGTAGTCATGGGGGGAGTGAGGGGAGGTGGAGGGTTCGGTCATAAATCATTCGTCAGCAGCTGTCAGACGTAGCGTAACATCAAAGAATCAACACCCCTCCCCCCCACTCCCCGCCCCCCTAGCCACCCCCCTCCCCCCACACACTCCATCCCCGCTCTCCTCCCCGACGACCGGAAGAGCCTGTGCTGGTGCGTGTTGATTGCAGTCAGGTCAGCCATTCCAGCTTTCTCGTCCTGTCGTAATGTGTGGGCTGGTGGGCTGCATGGATGGATGGATGGGTGGATGGGTGGGTGTCTTGTGTGCTGTGCTGTCGGAAGGACATCTATCTTGATGGGCAGTCTTTGTTGGCAGTCTGGCCTGGTCTCTGTTGCTTCATCGTCATCGTCATGATCGTTGTCCGGTGGTAATGGTGGTGGTGGTGGTGGTGGTAGTAGTCATCATGGTCATCATCGTCATCATCATCATCGTCGTCGACGACGTCCTCATAGTTGTTGCTTTATCGTCGTAATCATGATCGTTGTCGTGGTGGTGGTGGTGGTGGTCATCATCGTCATCATCATCGTCGTTGTCATAGTTGATGTGAACGTCGCGGTCGTCGTCGTCGTC
>NC_134889.1:6656895-6659395 GCF_041734735.1 Babylonia areolata
TATGGGAGAAGAGGCCGATTCTGGATGCGCAGCACTTCCCACAGGTTTTGCTGCAAGGGAAAACGTCTCCAGAAGATGAGCCCTGCTTCCTTCGCTCACGCGGCCGCAGCACTATGGACATCCCCCCCCCACCCTCCCCTGCAATACCCCCTTCCCCTCTCCCGCCCGCTCCACCCTCTCCTTCCCCTTGTTCACCATTTGCATTTACACACAGCTGACCAGTCCCGAATTGTCTGAAATTACCTGTTTGTTTAGGTCACAAAGCGTCATCATCATCAGCAGCAGTAGTTACCAGACATCAACAGCTAATTTCCCTGTGGGTCAAATGTTGTTCTACATCTTGACGTGTGTAGGTGAGTATCTAAAAGGACCGTCCCTCCCCCACCCCCACTCTTGTGACAAAACAAAGAAGTCGAGAGGAGTCCTGTTTTGATTGGTCAGCGGTCTGTAGCCATGGCAACTTGAATCGTTTCTGATTGGCTACAGAGCGGAAGAGAAAGCCACTGTGTGTGTGTTCTGCGTTACTGATAGATGGCTTGTTGATAGAATAAACAAGAAGGGGTGAATATTGTGCACGTGCGCGCGCGCACGCGTGCGTGCGTGTGTGTGTGTGTGTGTGTGTGTTCATGACTGCATGCATTAACCTTCACCCCCCCCCCCCTCCCCGGACACACACACACATTTCCCGAAACATCAACTCGCACACAAACGATTGCTGCCAGCATTCATCAGCGGTCATCAGACATCACAACCCGCACAAACAAAAAATTGTCCCTGGTGGTTATACGGTATTCTGCATCTCTGTTTGCTTGATGTATATTGTCCAGCATCTGTGAGGACACTCCTACCGCTAGCCCCACCACTGTCGGAGAGAGACAGACAGAGACAGCGACTAGACGCAGGAACGCAGGAAGTTTAACTCACTCAGTACGGCCAGTCCTCTCTTCTCCTCTACACAGACCTCTCGGATGTCCAGTGGGTGTCTCAATGACCCAACCTTTAGCTTCCGTCGTCAGAATTGTGGTATTCTTTGTCAACATTCACGTCTTCAGTATAAGAGCCTTCCGCTTGCAATATTTTGATGATGGTAATTGGGGTGAAACGCTGTTAACCTCGTCTCTTTCGCCGTTCGCATGGAAAGAGTTAATGCAAAGGCCACCAGCCTGTCCACATGAGAACACGTACACATAAAAGATAATGATTTGAAAAACTAAAAAAAACGACAACAACAAATTCAAAAGAACTGAAGGAAGAAGAACAAAAATGTTGCTAAGCCACGCAATTTTGACATTTTAAGTTGACTGAACTTCACATCAGTTCCTCTCTGGAACGGAAAATGTCTGAGACAGAGAGACAGACAGACAGACACAGAGAGATCGCAAAGCGTGCATAGTATGCATACCGTTTGCAGGTGTGCTTTTTCCTGCCAGATTACAAAGCAGCTGGTAGCCAGTGTACAAACTGAAGAACTCCAGACGTTTTATACGGCCCACGTTCCCTTGTTTGTCTATCTCACGCCCAGCTTATCAAGACATGCGCGTCGGTGTTCGCTCGTGCCTGTGCACGTACACACGCCCAAACGCGAGAGATAGAGAGAGAGAGAGAAAGGGAGACAGACAGACACATCGACAGAGAAAAAGTGTGTGTGTGTGTGTGTGTGTGTGTGTGTGTGTGTGTGTGTGTGTGTGTGTGTTTTATCTTCAGTTTAACGTATATTCACTGTAAGTGTTTTTAGACGGAAAGGAGTAGAGAAGTGGATAAAGGAAAGGGAATGCATGTGAATATTAGTGTAAAAAAGTATTCATGTTATGTATCAGAGGAAAAGTATATTATAAGAAAAAGGTCTAAAGAGATTGTGGTGTGTATTGAATGAGGTGTCATGGGAAGGAGAATATGTATATGCATATCAACAAGTATTAACCTACAACAATGTAAATATAAATAACAACATTAATTATAACACATCAAAGGAGGATACCAACTGGACTGGAGTTTAGAATTTCCGAAAACATTCTAAGCAATGAATAATCATTCAAAATCTTTTCAGTGGCTGATGAAATATTGGAAGAAAAGTCATCAACTACATCTTTAGGAATTAAATGTCTTATGCTCGGACAATGAATGAGTGTGTGTGTGTGTGTGTGTGTGTGTGTGTGTGTGTGTGTGTGTGTGTCCAGCTTCCATCTAAGAGAGAGAGAGGGGGAGACAGATATATACATTCATACGTAAGTACACACAAACACACAAGCACACAGACACAAACACACACACACACACACACACACACACACACATATATATATATATATATTTAGAGAGAGAGATGATGATGATGATGATGATGCTTTTAACTACGTGTGTTGGGTCAGGGAGAGGAGATCAATGCTGATTCAAGCTGAACAGTGTGCAGTGTGTCTTGTCTTGTCTTGTCTATTGACAGGGGAAAATAGTCAAGTACTTTGGAAAAAATTACATGTTTCTAATGCTGATTTGTATAATA
>NC_134889.1:6666895-6701895 GCF_041734735.1 Babylonia areolata
TAAATCTGCCTTTTCTCCCAAATTGGCAACCATAGCTCAACGGACTTTCCAGAGGAGCTCTCTGGTTTCTGAAACCAACCCCTACTGTCCCATTTTATCCCCCCCCCCCCACATATCCCCCCCCACCCCCTCATCTCTCACCACCACCATCACCACTGTCACTTCCACAGCCGCCTCCCCCCCCTCGCCCCCCCTGTTGTGGTTCAGTAGTTAGGACACTTCCTTCCTAAAACGAACGGCCCCATGTTCGCGAGTCTGGAAAGTTGGAAGTTTATGTTTCCTGTCCTCCTCCTGATGCCCATCACATTCAGTTCTGCTTTCCAATCCCCATTTTCCCTCAACTCTGTGAGGCGCAGCAGCCGAATAGTTTAAGCGTTGGACTTTCAATCTGAGGGTCCCGGGTTCGAGTCCCGGTGACAGCGCCTGGTGGGTAAAGGGTGGAGATTTTTCCGATCTTCCAGGTCAGCATATGTGCAGACCTGCTAGTGCCTGAACCCCCCTTCGTGTGCATACGCACGCAGAAGATCAAATACGCACATTAAAGAACCTGTAATCCATGTCAGCGTTCGGTGGCTTATGTTAACAAGAACATACCCAGCATGCACACCCCCGAAAACGGAGTATGGCTGCCTACAGGGCGAGGTGAATAAAAAACAAAAAAAAAACAAAAAAAAAACCCAACCAGTCATACACGTAAAATGTCACATGTCTGTCTGAGTGTGCATGTGTGTGTACCTGAAATCTGATTGAATGACACAGGAAACGAATGATGAGCGCCCAGTGGCAGCCGTCAGTCGGCTCTACCCAGGTAGGCAGCCTCTTGTGCGGCAAATGACCCCGCGATTGTAAAGCGCTTAGAGCTTGGTCTCCGACCAGAGGATAGGCGCTGGATAAGCATTCATTTCAAGTCATTTTGGGTCACCGCAACAGAAGAACTGTTCACCAGATTCCTCCAGGTCTGTCGGATGTGTGTCAAAAAAAAAACCTGGGTCTCTGCAGATAATTTTCATGTCATTCTTCTTCTTCTACTTCTTTCTTTAAACATCCACCATCATCATTTTGATGGTTCTGATGTGTATAGAACTGGGAGGGGGGTGGCGTGGGGGGTGGGAGGTGGGGGGGGGGGTTCCACTAGCTAGCTAGGTTGTTGTTTTGTAGAACTGGCAGTTGGGGACTTGGGGGGGTGGGTTGGGGTGGTGGTGGTTGAAGAGGGAGGGGCGTGGGGTGGGGGGGATGTGCTGGTCGGTCAGATTCGGGACTTGAAGCAGTCCTACCGAGGTTGAGGAGATGAGGAACCTCTGGAGGACAGGCTGTTCCAGTCCCTGACAGTCCTCGGGAAGAAGGCATAATACTTCCTGTAGTTCGTGTTGCAGGCCGGGAGGAGATCCGTCTCTGCATTTCTACAGTGTTGTCAGTCCATCGTTTTTTGTTGTTTTTTTCCCCATGTCTTCCCCTCCGTTTTCTTCCCTCAACAGTTCTTTGGGGGAGTGATATAGTATTCAAGGTCACTGGAGCTTGTCAACTGGCCATACCAGAGTACCTTCTTTTTCTTAGCTGATGTCATAAAATCTTCATATATATACATATCTATATCTATCTATCTCTCTCTCTCTCTCTCTCTCTCTCTCTCTCTATATATATATATATATATATATATATATATATATATGTAAAAAGGTGTTTGAGAGAGTGTGTTGGTTTGTTTCTAATAGAAAGGGGAGTTATGCAGGGGGATATAGGATCAACTAATGATGCACTCACTCACTCTCTCCTCACATCAATAGCAGGGCCACATGGAGTGGTTTTTATAGAGTGTTTACTTTACAATACAGCACACAGTAAAAAGTTCACCCTACACCTAAAGCAGCACCTATAAGCAGCACACCTGGAACACAAACACACAACCAAAACCCAGGTCAGGTAAAATCTCAAAATATCCTGACATCACTGACATGAAAGGCCTATACCCTCTCAGCACCTTTCATCACATGTTCACCAGTATGCACTCCTCTCACACAAAGATCTATGTGAGGATACAATCTTCATCAAGCTTACCTGCCACCAGCAGTGACATACCAATTACCATACTGTGTACAAAACATATCACTGACCCATACAACCCTGTGTTCCAACTCATGTTACCCATCATTCAATTAAACTGTGTGTTACCCTTTCCAAACAAATCTCTTTGTCTTCACAAGGTATACCACCAACACAAGTATATGTAAGGAAGTTATTACTTCCAATATATCTCTGGTAAACAGCAATGTGCAACAACATAGCACTGACCCTCAATGCTCTCATAGTTTGCCAACTCATTAATCACATTACAATGTTCCTTCCCACATTGTCTGAACAAAGTAAACCACTGACACACAGCACAACTCCTACACATGTTACCACAACTACCAACAAATCAAACATGTGTTCCACAACACTTGCTGTTACCCCCATGTGCACACACACACACACATGAAAAACCCTCAACACACACTGACAGTGTGTTAGCCTAAAGAGCTGTTCAGTTCACACTGAACCAACACCACCTACTATACAAAACAAGTAAGTAATACATCAAAAATACAGAACAAGATATCTGTAACCAAATAGAAAGGGGGGGGGGGACTCAAAAGATTTAGGCCAGTACTTCTCTCAGTGGGTAGCTTTCACACATTAACCCCTTTTCTTTCCACAAGCCACAAGATCAACTTAAACTGGCTGTCCACTGACATAAAACATAGTTTCCCAACACAACTAAGTTATCAACATAGCATAAAACCATTACAAGTTGTGTACTCACAGCCCAACAGGGATTTCCTTGCTCCTCACATCACTGATCAGTCAGTCACCCTGTGTCAGTCAGTTCTTCTGGGAGACAGCTAAGAACCGGCTGTGCTGACTGGTTTTATCCCTTCCCAACATACTGTGCATACTCATGCAAGCTACAACACTCACTCCCCCAACAAGTTGAACTGAAATAACCAATCTTTGCTTGTCCTAATGACGCTATGTGAATGACTGACAGATTCACTGCTTAATCCCAATTCGTCCATTCCAACAGATTGATCTGATTCGCTACAATTCAACCCACTTGTCTATACACAATCTATGATAAGTTCACCCGTTTACGTCACAAAGAGATCGGGAGACAGGACAATACAACTCTGGGCATGTTAGGCCGGCATGATCAAAGTTCGCATTAGCATAAATTTTCCCTAGTTTACGTTCCGAAGTCCCGCCATCTACGTCAGCTGCGTTCGTGGAAGGGGAGATGGGGAAGGACTTGAAAGACAGGCCGCCACACGGGATGTTCTGCTCAGCACGGGGATTGCGGCAGACATCACGTAACTGCACGTGTTCCTATAGCTGGGGCGGGTGACGCGGCGTCACTGACCAAAGAGGGCCGCCTAGGGAGTGGGGTGAGGAGGGGGGTGGAAAGAGGGAGTGTGGCGTGGGGTCGCGCGACCTCAAAGACTGGACTTTGGATGGAGCGGGAAGGGAGATAAGAAGGGGGGGGGGGGAGGGGTGAAGGGATGGGGAGGGAAGGGGGACAGAGTGTGGGTGGTGGGGGGTGACACTGCTGGCACACTATAACATATATATATATATATACATATATATATATATATATATATATATATATATATATATAAGGTCCAGTGTGCTTCTTGATGGTTTGACGCACTTTTAATTGGTGATTCTGATGTTTGATATCTTGCGATAATACCTCATTTCCATAGCTTAAACACTTTCAATGATAATAGAGGAAGAAGAAGAAGAAGAAAGGAGGAGGAGGAGAAGCAGAAGAAGAATATTATGATGATGGTGGTGGTGGTGGTGGTGGTGATGGTGGTGATCGTGACCATCATTATCAACCTCGCCACCAAGAACCACCACAAACCCACCAATACATCCACCATCACCCCACCCACCCCTCCCCTCCCCTCCCCCTCCCCCTCCACACAAAACACCCCCCCCCCCACCCCCCTCTTCATCCCGCAAGCGTTCCAGCGATGCCACAATGACACGACATGATCGTTCCAGACATCGGAATCGTTCCCTCCATCGGGTAGTTCCAGACTATCTCGGCGCCGACATTCATAGATATTTCCGCGAGGAAGTCGCACAGTTCGTCGATCAGGATGTACTTCGGCGATGACAGAGGGCTGGGCGAGAAATAAGTTAGAGGTAGGGAGGTGTAGGGGAGGTGGGGGGACGGGGGTGTGAGATGGTGTGTGAGGGGGGGGGGGGGAGTTTGATGCATGTACGTGTACCATGTATGAAGTGGAAGTGACGGTGGTGGTGATGGTGGTGGTGGTGGTGGTGGTGGCTGCACCCCCGCACCCCCCCCCCCCCCCCCCCCCCCCCACTCACACACACACACACCCTCCTCTTCACTCTCCCACTCTTCCTCACGATCTCTTCCCGATCTTTCCCCACGTTTCTTCCTTGTTCTCTGTCTGTGTCTGTCTGTCTGTCTGTGTTCATCTCTCTCTCTCTCTCGCTCTCTCTCTCTCTCTCTCTCTCTGTGTGTGTGTGTGTGTGTGTGTGTGTGTGTGTGTGTGTGTGTGTGCATTTGTTTCAATCTCTCGAGCAATTTACCTAGCCGCTACCTTGCTGTCTATCTATCTATCTATCTAACTGCGTGCTTGCCTCTATGTATCTACCTATCTATCTATCTATCTATCTATCTATGTATCTGTCTGTCTGTCTGTCTGTTTGTCTGTCTGTATTCATCTCTGTCTGTGTGCATTTGTCTCAATCTCTCCAGCTATTTACCTATCTTGCTGCCTATCTATCTGCCTCTATCTATCTATATATCCATCTATCTATCTATCTTTCTTTCTTTCTTTTTATCTATCTGTCTGTCTGTCTGTATCGACAGATGAAGGTCTATTAGTGTGATATTGGTAGTTAATTGATGAAATGGGTGTGTTTTTTAATTAGAAAAAAAAAGAGACTATAATGCGAGGTATATTTGGATTGTAAAATGTGTGTGTGTGTGTGTGTGTGTGTGTGTGTGTGTGTGTGTGTGTGCGTGTGTGTGTGTGTGTGTGTGTGTGCCTGCGCGCGTGTGTGTTTGTGTGGTGTGTGCGTGTGTGTGTGGTGCGTGCGTGCGTGCGTACGTGTGTGTGTGTGTGTGTGTGCAGGACTGTTTTTCATCATTCCGTGCATGGACTCCTACACGAAGGTGGACCTCCGGACAGTTTCTTTCGATGTCCCTCCTCAAGAGGTACGTGACTGGTTTGCACAGGGTCTTTGTCTGTCTATCTGTCAGTCTGTCTGTCTGTCTCTCTCTCTCGCTCGCTCTCTCTCTCTTCAGTATCCCTCTTTTCTAGGCCCCATTTCCGCAAGTCTGTGTCAAGTGTCCGTGCAGGCGTGCAATCATTGAAGTCTCCGTTCAGAGAAAGTTCAGTTATAATTGATCGTTCTTCATTGCGAGACTTTGGGGGGTTTTCGCATTTCTCAGGATGATAATATTTCAGTGGATCATAATCAGCCCAGCACGTCACCGGACCACACACACGCGAACATCTAATTTTACACAACAGTCACTCCACGGATGCGAAAATGAACAAAAAAAAGAAGCACACACTCACAAACGCATGTGCGTGAACACGCACGGGAGCACAGACGCGCGCGCTCACCATCGTCTGTCGACACGTTTAAGGTCTCTCTCCGCTGTTTGCTGGTGTCACCCCATCGTCTGTCGACATGTCTGAGGTCTCTCTCCACTGTTCGCTGGTGTCACCCCATCGTCTGTCGACATGTCTGAGGTCTCTCTCCACTGTTTGCTGGTGTCACCCCATCGTCTGTCGACATGTCTGAGGTCTCTCTCCACTGTTTGCTGGTGTCACCCCATCGTCTGTCGACATGTCTGAGGTCTCTCTCCACTGTTTGCTGGTGTCACCCCATCGTCTGTCGACATGTCTTTGGTCTCTCTCCACTGTTTGCTGGTGTCACCCCATCGTCTGTCGACATGTCTGAGGACTCTCTCCACTGTTTGCTGGTGTCACACCATCGTCTGTCTACATGTCTGAGATCTCTCTCCACTGTTTGTTGGTGTCACCCCATCGTCTGTCGACATGTCTGAGGACTCTCTCCGCTGTTTGCTGGTGTCACCCCATCGTCTGTTGACATGTCTGAGGTCTCTCTCCACTGTTTGCTGGTGTCACCCCATCGACTGTCGACATGTCTGAGGTCACCCCATTGTCTGCCGACATGTCTGTGATCTCTCTCCACTGTTTGTTGATGTCACCCCATCGTCTGTCGACAAGTCTAAGGCCTCTCTCCATGTTTACCGTCAGTTCACCTTGGACCATAACAGAAAGTACCGGCGACAATCTTCATCTCACCTTTCTGAGGATAAGACGTCACTCGGCGATCACCACACAGAGAACGCGTTCGTTCAGACAGCAGACGGACATTAATAGATAATTAACGAGCCCATGTTCAAATCTAGGCTGTCATTATTCTTAGATACCTTGATAATGGAAATAAGGAAAAAATCAATAGAGTATATTTCTAGAAAGAAGAAAAAGGACACACAAGCAGAAAAGCAACTTGAAGAAGAAATTACAAGCTTAGAAAGTAAAAGTTGTAAATCAGAGGACGATTTACAGCAAATACAAGAGAAGAAGAATAGTTTAATTACAGTAAGAAAAACTAAAATACAAGGAATATTGTTAAGAAGCAAAGTTAGATGGGCAGCGGAAGGAGAAAAAGTATCAAACTATTTTTGTAACCTTGAAAAGAGACATTATCTTAGCAAAAAAATGTTTAAACTAGTATCTAAGAATGGTAGAAATTTAGATAAGATAGAAGACATGCTGCAAGAAACGAAAGAGAATTACAACAAATTATATGAGGAGCGGGAAGTAAAAGATATTAAGTTAGAAAAGTAGGTTAATAATTCGCCTAAACTAACAGAGACAGAAGCCAACTCGATAGAAGGTAAATTAACTTTGAAAGAGGCATCACTAGCACTAAAAAACATGAAAAATATTAAAAGCCCAAGAGCAGATGGAATGACAGTTGATTTCTTTAATTTTTTCTGGAAACAGCTAGGTGGTTTTGCTGTACGATCTTTAAATGAAGGGTTTTAGAAAAAAGAGATGTCCATTACACAGAGAGAAGGTATAATAATTTGCTTACCAAAAGGAGATAAACCCAGAGAATATCTTAAAAACTGGCGTCCAATATCACTGTTAAACGTAACTTATAAAATTGGCTCTACCTGAATCGCAAATAGAATGAAAACAGTCCTGAAGAAACTTATTAATGAAGATCAAACGGGTTTATTTTTTTTATCCGGCAGATATATATGTAGGAGATAATCAAAGGCTTGTTTATGGTATAATCTATTACTTGAAGGAAAAAAATCTACCAGGACTATTAGTTTCAATAGACTTTGAGAAGGCTTTTGATTTTAGTTAGTTGGAAATATATGCATAAAGTTTTAAAACATTTGGGTTTTGGTGAGGATATTCGTAGATGGGTAGAAGCGTTCTACACCAATATGAATTCCACAATAGTAGTTAATGGTGAAGTATCTACAAGTATACAGATCGAACGAGGCTGTAGACACCCTATTTGTTTATTTTGTGCGCAGAGATAATGGCTTGCAAAATTCGTCAAAATAAAAACATAAAAGGTATTAAGATATAAAAGGTATTTAAGATTAGCCAGTTTGCTGATGATACGTATTATTTTTTAGAGGATGACAAAAAATCATATGGAGAACTGTTCAAAGAACTAGAAGATTCTGAAACAGTTTCAGGACTCAAATTAAATCACGAAAAAACATGCAATGTATGGCTGGGAAATAAGCGTAATTGTGACACAGTTTATTTATCAAAGTTTAAAATGAACTGGAATCACCACAGTTTAAAATACTAGGGCTCTGGTTCACTAACGATCTGCGTAATATAACAGATTTAAATATAACTGCTAAGTTCAATAAAAGACCAATTACACCTCTAGGAAGAGTAGCTGTTCTTAAGTCGATTATCTTGTCAAAATTAATTTACGTATGGATTATGCTTCCAAATCCACCAGATAACAGTATTCAAGAACTGCACAAAATGTGTTTTAATTTTGTATGGGATAAAAATAAAGGACAAAGTTAAAAGATCAGTGGCAGTGCACAGTATACAAAACGGGGGTATAAATATTCCACATATTCTATCATTCATAAAATCTTTAAAACTCACATGGTTGAAAAAATGCTACAATGTGTCGTATCGTCCAAAATGGAAAACTATATTATCAAAAGAATGTCCAGAAATTGAAATGTTACAAGAATATGGCCCAACAGTTCCTACAGTTGGAGGACGTATAATAAACCCCTTTTGGAAAGATGTGTTTCGCTGCAACACAGACTTTTATGACAAAACTGATATACATGTTAAGCAAGATATTCTGATGGAACCTTTGTTTTTTAATAACAAATTTAAGATTGATGGTTAAGTCTTGTATTTTGAAGACTGGGTCAGAAAAGATGTTTATCATATGAAAGACATTGTGAAAGGGAATGGACATTTTTTCAGTATTCAAGAATTCCAAGATAAGTTTGAAAATCGAGTCCCAATGTTAGAATACTTTGGTTGTGTTAATTCAGTTAAAAGTTGGGTTTTTTTAACAGAAAAGAACATAACATTTGAAAACAATGATCACAATGGAATCAGCTTTAATAAAGCATACACTGCAATGATAAAGGCCCCAAGAGGAACGAAATGTTTCTACGAAATAATAATTGGAAAACCAGAAAAACCAAATGCCTGTAAAAATTGGGACTTGATTTTTGAAAACAAGCTTGACTGGAAAAACCTTTTAAAAAAAAAAAATTAAAAAAACAAAAAATCCATGAGATAAGGTTAAAATGGTTCCAGATGAAAATTAATTATCATATTCTTGTGACAAATTCGGTTTTGATGAAGATGGGAATACTCCCAGATAATATGTGTAATTTTTGTAAGGAAGAAAGAGATACAATTCTGCATTATCTATGGGAATGTAACCATGTACAACATTTTTGGAAGGAGTTTGTGAGATATTTAAAAGAAAAGTGTTTACATTGTGATAGACTTAACCTGAATGACACACTGGTGCTTTTTGGACATAACAAAATGAAAACTGATGAATGTTTCTCATATATTTTATTGATAGTTAAATTCTATGTATGCAAATGTAGAATCAACAAAGTAAAACCAACAATACAAATGTTAAAAAAAAGACCTCAAACAGGCATATGAAGTAGACAAGTATGCCTTTAACATAACTATGGAATATAACAAGTTTGTGGAAAAATGGGCACTTTATAACTGTTTAATGCAAGACTAAACTATACAATGCTACCTTGGAATGTTTCCATTGAACATACATTGGTTTGCTGTTGTAGACTTGTCAGTACTTAATTATATGCTTACCCTATACTTTCTCATGCACAAGACAGAAATAATTCTGTATCTGTAAACCTTTGTCTGAATAAAAATTTTAAAAAAAGGTTGAAAAAAAAAAAATCTTGGCTGTCAAGTCGGCAGACGAACACTTCTGTTCAGATGCCTAACAAAGTTTAGCCAGCCTCAACGTCGAGCAGAGAGACAAAACGAGAAGAGAAAACAGTGCGTGGCATGTGCCCTGGCGAAGTGGTTCAGGCTGGCCACTGAGGGGACGCAGGTTCGAACCCCATCGAGGGCATGTGATTGTTGACTTTTCCCACCGTGACCCTCCCAGCATCCAACCACTAAACGAAAACAGAAGCAACATCTTCACTGTGTGCCACTTGTTATTTATTAAGTATCTTTTTTTTTTCTCGTACATTATCAAAGAGAGCGCGAGAAAAAAACTGTAATGGGGGGGGGGGGGGGGTAGTGGGGTGGGGGGCGGAGCGGTACACTTCAAACACAAACATTGTTCCATTAAGCATATTTGATAGAGAGAGAGAGAAAGGAGAGAGACAGACAGACAGACAAAGAGCAAGACAGACAGAGACACAGAGAGATAGACAGAAACAGAGAGGGAGACACAGAGAGAAAGAGATACAGACAGACAGACAGACAGACAGACAGACAAAATCTTCCCCAGCTAGCACCGAAGCGTTGGGGACGAGGTGTCGCCTTTAGACGGTGATTTCACAAGGGCTGATGTATTTTACTGCCAATCTCGGCTTCTTAACAGCAACACACACTGACACACACACAGCTCCTACAGGCTGGATGGCGTGAGGCTTGGGGGTCAGAATGAACAGTGACAGGGATACCCCCATAGGAATGGGAAGAGAATCCCTCCCCTTCCCCCCACTCTCTCTTGTCTCTTTCTCTGTCTCTCCCTCTCGCTGTCTCTCTCTCCCCCTCTTTCTGTCTGTCCCTTCTCTCTCTGTCTCTTCTTTCTCTGTCTCTCCCTCTCTCTGTCTCTCCCTCTCGCTGTCTCTCTCTCTCCCCCTCTCTCTCAGTGTATACCCCCCCCTCTCTCTCTCTGTCTCTTTTCTCCTTCTGTCTCCCTCTCTCTCTCTTCTCTTTCTGCCTCTGTCTCTGTCTCTCTCTCTCCCTCTCACTCTCTGTCTTCTCCCGTCTGTCTGTCTCTCCCTTTCTCTCTGTCTCTTTTCTGTCTATCTGTCTGTCTCTCTCTCTCTGTGGTACCGATGACATACACACGTACACGTACAAACCTTATTTCATTGAGCCTATCTGAGTGACAGAGAGAGAGAGAGAGAGAGGAGGGAGGGATAGTAGGAGGGTGGTTGGGAGTGGAGAGAGAGAGGGGGAGAGAGAGAGAGAGAGAGGAGGGGGGGGGGGGTTGGGGAGCATAAAGGATACTGAAACGGAACCAAATCACATTTATCTATCCAGGGTAATGAGATAAACAGAGAAAGTAATGTAGGTGGGGGTTTTTTCCCCCCACATCCACTCCTGAGAGCAAAACAAAACAAAATAAAAAAACGAAGAACTACAAAAATGTGAAGGAACATCTACATCTTTCTAAAGGCAGACAGACAGGTGAGAGAGAGGCGGATAAGAGGGGAGAGTGAGAGAAAGAGAGAGAGAGAGAGATTCGAAGAGAGTGAAAGAGGAAGAAATAGAAACAGAGAGATTCAGAGAGAGAGAGAGAGAGAGATGAAGAGAAAAAGGGATAGAGAGAACAAGAGCAACAAAGAGATTCAGAGAGATATGGAAATAGGAACACATAAACTGACAACGAGATCCAAGGAGAGCAGGAGAGAGAGAGGAGAGGGGGGGGGGGGGGGGGGGGGGGGAGAGAGAGAGAGAGAGAGAGAGAGAGAGATTGTTACTGAGACAAATAGATTTTGAGAGACAGAGATAGTCAGAGATCGGGGCACACACACACACACACACACACGCACGCGCACACACACATATACACACACACACATACACACTCACACACACACACACACACACACACACACACACACACTCTGGATAAACATGTTAATAGCAAGATTTTTTTTAAAATAGGAATCAGCTTGCATAATAGCAAATCTCAACAGAATTGGACTATAAAAAATCGCAGAGGATGTTTTGGGTATCGTCGATGATTATCATCGTTCAGCCGGTAAAAATTCAAGGTTTGACAAACTTCTTTAACGATCACACACACACACACACACACACACACACACACACACACACACACACACACTACCATACAACACACACTATCATACAACAAAGACAACAATTACAACACAACATACAACAATACAATTATTGACCAGGTTATACTATGTCAGCTTGGCAGATGTGGTGCAGCGAAATTATGGATTTGTCCGAACGCAGTGACGCCTCCTTGAGCTACTGATACTGACACTGACACTGACACTGATACTGTCCAAGCCAAACACGGTCTGTACTGTGGCAGCAGTGACCACCAGAGACGAACAGCAAGTGTCTCAGAGACAGAGGGTCGTCGTCGTTCTATTGACCCCAAGGTGTGAGGAACTCCCCCTCATGCCCCTCCTCCGCCCCCCGCCCCCCTCTCCCCCGGCCCCCTTCCTCTTCGCAGACACTGAGGAGCAGGGGATTGGGGACGGGGTGGGGGGTGAGAGTGGTGGTGGTGGTGGGGGGGGGGAGACCTATGGGGACCCCTGTCGAACTGGCTTTCTTTTTTCTTTTTTTTGTGTGCATCATTCTTCGTTTTTTGTCGTGTTATGTGTTTCTGTAGTTTCCACTTCTTCTTCTTTGTTCGTGGGCTGAAACTCCCACGTTCACTCGTATGTACACGAGTGGTTTTTACGTGTATGACCGTTTTTACCCCTGTCACGTAGGCAGCCATACTCCGCTTTCGTGGGTGTGCATGCTGGGTATGTTCTTGTTTTCATAACCCACCGAACGCTGACATGGATTACAGGATCTTTCAAGTGAGTATTTGATCTTCTGCTTGCGTTTACACACGAAGGGGGGGTTCAGGTACAAGCAGGTCTACTGCACATATGTTGACCTGGGAGATCGGGGGAAAAAAAAAATCCCCACCCTTTACCCACCAAGGCACTGTTCCCGAGATTCGAACCCGGGACCCGTCGTGACAAAGTTCTAATCCTACTACTTGCTTCCCTTGATTTTAGGATATTGAGGGCACGTTTGTGAACTTGGTCGGCTGTGGTGCGCGATGAGTAGACAGAGTGCGGAAGTAGCAGGAAATAGCTGATGTTCGACTGTATGTAGAAATTAAATAGTGATTAAAAGTATCAGAACGAAGTCGAAGTGGACGTTAAACTGTGAAATGTGTGTGATGAGAGCGCTTCGAAGTGGGGTGGTACACGAACCTTTCGCAATTACACGCTGTTCGCAACTGGGCATATGTCAACTCTGCTCTGATCATGCACAAACCTGTCTACAGACAGGGAATAGAAAAAAAAAAGAAAAAAAAGAAATCAACATCTTACCTTGCCTTGAAACTCGTTGCAACCCAATGCTACTACAACCACCACCATCACTACCATCATCATCACCAAATAGTTGTATATATCAAGTAATCAACTCTACCCTGATCATGCACAAATCTGTGTATTGATGGGAAAACAGAATTTTGAAATCAACTTCTTGCCTTGCCTTGCCTTGGAACTCATTGCTACCCAGTACCACTACCACCATCATCATCAACTGCAGTTGTATTCTTCAGCTCAACCTGATCATGACTCAACCTGTCTATTGATAGGGGGGGGGGGGGGGGGGGGGGGGGGGGGGAATATTGAACAAAATTTCGTGCCTTGCCTTGACTTGCCTTGAAACTCATTGCTACCAAATACCCCTACCACCACCACCACCACCACCATCACCAACAACGTCATCACCACCACCAACAGGTGCTGACCCGGGACTCGGTGACCGTGGCGGTGGACGCCGTGGTGTACTACCGGGTGCAGAACGCCACCATGTCCATCACCAACGTGGAGGACTCCAACCGCTCCACCCGCCTGCTGGCCGCCACCACCCTGAGGAACGTGCTGGGCACCAAGAACCTCTCCGAGATCCTGGCCGACCGCGAGGCCATCAGCCACCTCATGCAGGTGAGGAAGGGAGGTGTGGGGGGGGGGGGCGGAGGGAGAGGTTGTGGGAGGAGCAGAGGGGTGGAAAGAAGGGGGGGGTCGAAAGGTAACGATACGAAACGAAATTTCATTTAACCATGGTTATGAGATAAGCAAATATCCATACGTTTTTCTTTTTTCACCCAGCCATGGAGAACGGTGGTTGTAGCGGGGAAGATTGTTGGGGTGTGGGAGAGAGGAGGGTGGGGGGGGGGGGGTAGGGCTGGATGGAGGAATGGGTGTTGGAGACTTAAGAGTTCAGACTTTATCATGTCCTCGTGAAGTAAAGGAACTGGCAGGGATGGAGACTTCAGACTTTATATGTCCTCGTGAACTAAGACTTCAGACTTTATCAAGTCCTCATGAACTAAGAAGCATGAGGGATGGAGACATCAGACTTTATCATGTCCTCATGAACTAAGGAACATGAGGGATGGAGACATCAGACTTTATCATGTCCTCATGAACTCAGGAACATGAGTGATGGAGACATCAGACTTTACCACGTCCTCATGAACAAAGGAACAAGAGGGATGGAGACATCAGACTTTATCACGTCCTCATGAACAAAGGAACAAGAGGGATGGAGACATCAGACTTTATCATGTCCTCATGAACTGGGAAGTGATGGAGACATCAGACTTTATCACGTCCTCATGAACTAAGGAACATGAGGGATGGAGACATCAGACTTTATCACGTCCTCATGAACAAAGGAACATGAGGGATGGAGACATCAGACTTTATCACGTCCTCATGAACTGAGAAACATGAGGGATGGAGACATCAGACTTTATCACGTCCTCATGAACTGAGAAACATGAGGGATGGAGACATCAGACTTTACCACGTCCTCATGAACAAAGGAACATGAGGGATGGAGACATCAGACTTAATCACGTCCTCATGAACAAAGGAACAAGAGGGATGGAGACATCAGACTTTATCACGTCCTCATGAACAAAGGAACATGAGGGATGGAGACATCAGACTTCACCACGTCCTCATGAACAAAGGAACAAGAGGGATGGAAACATCAGACTTTATCACGTCCTCATGAACTCAGGAACATGAGTGATGGAGACATCAGACTTTATCATGTCCTCATGAACAAAGGAACAAGAGGGATGGAGACATCTGACTTTATCACGTCCTCATGAACAAAGGAACATGAGGGATGGAGACATCAGACTTTATCACGTCCTCATGAACTAAGGAACAAGAGGGATGGAGACATCAGACTTTATCACGTCCTCATGAACTAAGGAACAAGAGGGATGGAGACATCAGACTTTATCACGTCCTCATGAACAAAGGAACAAGAGGGATGGAGACATCAGACTTCACCACGTCCTCATGAACAAAGGAACAAGAGGGATGGAGACATCAGACTTTATCACGTCCTCATGAACAAAGGAACATGAGGGATGGAGACATCAGACTTCACCACGTCCTCATGAACAAAGGAACAAGAGGGATGGAGACATCAGACTTCACCATGTCCCCGTGCGTAAAGAGACAGGAGGGGTGGAGACTTCAAACTACATCATTGACCTCGTGAACTAAGGAAGAGAACAGTTGGAAACTTCAGACTTTATCATCCCCTCAGGAGCTAAGGAACAACAGGAGGGAGGGATGGGGGAGTGAGGGTTGGGTGTTGGGGGGGGGGGATAGAGATGAGGGAAACGAGGAGGGGTTGTGTGTGAATGGGGGAGAGGGAGAGGGAGGGATAGAGTTTTGGAGGATTGGTGAAGAGGTGGTAGTGGTGGTGGTAGTGGTGGTGGTGGTGGTGAGGGATGGTGTGAAGTGTGGTGTGAGGGTGGTGGTGGTGGGGAATGAGTTTTGAAGGGTTGGAGCAGGTGATGAAGAAAGGGAAGGTTTTTATGTGTATGTATGTATGTATACGTATGTATGTGTGTGTGTGTGTGCGCGCGCGCACGCGCGAGTGTGTGTGTGTGTGTCTCTGTGTCTGTGTTTGTGTGAGTGTGGATATGAGACGATGAGTTTGATATTATTCATGAGATGATGTCAGGTGATAAATTGAGATTTTGAGATGATTGTCACGTCTTTGCCATCGACCCGTGGGGGGTGTGGGCAGGAGATCTGGTGTGTCTTGTTCATGTGGATGTTTTGTTTACAGCACATTTCTTTGTTTGTTTGCATGCTTGTTTGGAATTTATGTCACCATGAGGGCTGGTTTGTATCTGGACAGGAATTTTACGATGCCAAACATGTTAATGCGTTAGCGGGAATGTAACTGATGCAAAAGTTTCTTCAAGTGGGGTTACCTTGCAAAAATTTACGAGACGTGAGTATCATGGGGAAAAAAAAAAATACGTGAAATGGGTTGTTTTGCAAAATTTACTCGAAGATGTTTGTTTTCTTGCATGTGTATTCATGTCACGACAGTGCATCTGATTATTCGGTTTTCCATGTGTCATGTCGGTTTTGTGTCTTTAATTTTTTTTTTTTTTTTTTTTCATTTCGCGAAGTTATTCTTTTCACACAACAACAACAACCATACTAATAATCATATTCATATAATATTAGTAATAATTCTTTTAATTGTAGAATTTTTATCATCATCAATATTATTATCATTGTTAGTATTATCATTATTACTAACTTTATTATTCGTTTTTCTGTTTATGTCATTATCATATGAGACAGAGAAGTAAACTGAAATCAACATTCTATTTTCATCAGAAACACTTAATTAAAATAGCAACGAGTTCAGCTCATTTAATTCAATCTTTTTTTTTCCTTTGTTTTCTGGTTTTGACTTTGTTTGGTTGGAAGCTTTTTTTGCTCTTTTTTATTTTTCTATTTTTTAAATAACGTTCATTTAAGGGAAAAAAAACGTAAGGTATTTTACGTTAATAATAATAATAATAATAATATATATGTATATATATATATATATATATATATTAACCAATACTAACCACAGACTGTTGGTGTCCTGTCTAATGCTGAAGCTCCCGCTGCTAAAGTTTATCGACAATAGCTTCCCCTCTTATCACTGCTTCTCTCCCTTCCCTATAGACTACACTGATGGGGAAAACGTGTTCACTCCGTCAGATCCTGCTACCTGGGGGATAGGATGTGTAATCAGTGGGTAACTAGTTGGATGGGTGAAACGGAGGGGGCGGGTAAAGGGGGGGGGGAGAGATGGAAGGAGAGGAGAGAGAGGGGGTTGTGAGGGGTGGGGATGTGGGGGATGGGGGGGGGGGGGGGGGGGGGGGGGCAGGAGGTAAGGGAGAGAGTAGGTGAGGGCATATGTACATAATATGTATGTTCAGCTGAATGATAGTAGTATGAAGCGTGTTCAGGAAAAGCTGACAACGATCTTTAAAAAAAAAAGAAAAAAAAAAAAGAGGGTATGGTGGGGGTGGGGGAGAAATGGAGTGGGGGGGGGGGGGTTCAACTTTTTTTTCGCACAGTTTTTGATTTTGCATTGTCGTGTGTTTTTTGTTTTTTCTTTAGTGTGTGTCTGGGGGTGGGGTGGGGTGGGGGGGTGTTTGTTGTTTTTTGTTTGTTTTTTTGCGTTGCAAACATTGGCATATCGCCGAACGCACTATCTTCCACTCGCTGTCAGCTGCCTCTTTTCAGACCATGTGGAAGGTGCCAGATAGGCTGCATGCTGAGTGATAATAAATAAAATAAAATAAAATAAAATAAAAAATAAAAAAGACAGCCCAGTGGGAGCAACCAAGCGCATCAACACAAGTTGTATGTATCTCCTTCCTGCTAAAGTAGGTCCGATATCGAAGGAAACGATTTGCACCTGCCGTGATAACTGGGTCACTGGGTCAGCGGGAAACCCCGGAAGGAGAGAGGAAGTGGTGAAGGTGAGGAAATTCTGTCCAAAAAATGTACTACCAAGAGAGAAACCCGTAGAAACAAATTGAAGTTTTGAATGAGTTTGGATGATCGAAACAGGGTTAGGGGGAGTCAAATACTTAATGGAGGTATCTCTTTAAAGAGGAGATAAGATCAATAAACAACAGCCTCATATTGAATATATACGAAGTAAACAAATGCTTCTGAATCCTTGCAGTTATCAGATCTTGGCAAGATTCCTTCACACAAAGTCACAGGACGTTGTCACAAGTTTGACGTGTCTCGGACGTTTTCGGGTTTGTTTGTTTTTTTAATTTATTAAAATTCTTCTCCCAACAGTTAGGTTGGGGGGAAAAAAAAAAAAGAAAAAAGAAAAAGCGCAACTCTTACTCGTCGGGTTGTTTTTCCCCCATTCATTGTCTAATGCAAGTAACATAGTTAAAAACAAAATAATAATGATAACCAATAGTTTCCCTTACGTTCTCTTCCCTGATCGATGACCTTTGCTCGCGTCTGAGTACCAGAATAATGGCTGTCACACCAACTGACCCAATGCGCAGCAAAAACTTCTAAACTGGAAATCCATAACCCCTACTTTGGTCAAGTGAACTGCAGAACCAGGCAGCAATTCAAAGAGAGAGGAAGCAATCTGGAATGAGACGGGCATAATACATTAGACATTTAAATGGAAGTCTTTGTTTGGTTTTTGTTCAGTTTGTCGATGTTGCTGATGACGGCAATGCATTTTGTAACCGAGACTAGAAACATCATTATCCCACAGTGGGGGTAGGGGGCCGGGGGTGGGGGGTGGCGGGGGAGGGGGGGGGGAACTAAGGAGGAAAGCTTCAACTGTAAGCAGCTTCATTCTGCATCAAAAAAGCTGGGGGAGAAACGCAAGGTAGACAACTGAGCCGTCGCCAGTACAGTAGCATCTATCAAGAACTGAAATCGCGTTCTCGTTTGTCACCCAGATGATCGCAAAGACCACGGTGAATGTTTCCTAACACGTACAGGTACCTGGACACTCAAAATGTCAATGCAAAAAATAGATTAATTTATAAATAATAATAATAAGAAGAAGAAGGGGGAAAAAAAGAAGAATAGTAAGAATAATAACAATGATAAACAGTGATAATTCTTTTGAAGTGGAAGAAAGGCCAGGGTGAAATATTTATCTTATTTATGTAGGCTATTATTGATGGGGTTTTTTTAAGGATTTGTTCTTCATTTATTCTTTTGTATTATTCATGTGTCTATCCATTCATTTGTTCGTTTATGCCCTTGCTTATTCGTTCACTCATCTATTCGTTTTATTTGTGTTATAACACCGCTTTGGGCGATCTTTCGCCAGACTTGTCTGGATGAATGCACAGACCCTTGGGGTATTCGCGTCGAGCGAGTGGAAATGTGAGTAGCTTCCCTTGCCACATGACGTCATTACCACCGCTACCATCTGTACCCCTCCCTCTGCTAAAGAGGGGCACGCATGCGCTAATTCATCTGCTGGGTGTCAAGTATTATTGGACTTGTTGCCGTAGTCAGGATCTAACTTGTATACGAAGCTAACACCAGATTTGTTGTGTGAATATGGTGTCGTTGTTGTTGTTGTTGTTGTTCTTTTTTTTTCGGGGTGGGGGTGGTGTTGTTGTTTTTTTTGGATATACTTCACTTTTTTTTTAGGTACCTCCCCAGATGTTGATGCAACCTTTGACCGGTATCCTATTACAATCGTGTTGTGGTCTGGACTTCGTGTAGAAATGTTGTGTCCGTTACTGTGTGTTGTTGTTGTTGTTGTTATTTGCGATTTAAAAAAAAAAAAAGCGTGAATTAACGTCCGTGGGTTGATAGTGCATGCTTGGAGAGGGTTTTTCCCATAAACGCTGTTTCGATGTAATTGGCCATCTCTCTCTGTCTGTCTCTCTCATGAGATGTTTCACATCCCCCCCCCCCCCTTTTTTTTCTCTCTCTTAAGCCTTCAATGTTGTGTTTGTCACTGCTGTTGTGATTGCACTTCCTGGCATGAACGCATGAACAATGTTTCGGGCGGAGGGGGGGGGGGGGCGGAGGGGGGGTGGGGGGGGGGGGTGCATTGTGTACATGTTTACCTAGCCCTTGTGCTTGTTGGCGAAACCGGTTAAACCGGACTCTGCCTCTGTATGTGTGCGCGTACAATGCTCGAAATGCGGGTGTTGACACTTTATTGTGGGACAGTTAACGATTGTTGTCTCTGTGTGTGTGTGTGTGTGTGTGTGTGTGTACTTTACCATTTTGTCCAGCTCTCTTTGCACTGTGCTGTAGTTAAAAGTAGACGTGACTAGAGTGTGTGTGTGTGTAGCTAGAGATTGCATGGCTGTCCAGGGCTTGCAGTGCTTGACTTGTGCTGTTCTGGGTTTTTTTCTTTGTTTGTCTCCCACTATCCCCCCCCTGCCCTAGACATCCCTAGACGAGGCCACTGACCCATGGGGCGTCAAGGTTGAGCGAGTGGAAGTGTGAGTATCACGTTGCTGTCCGATTGTGTCGTCGTGTGAGGTGGCCTTTATCTATGAGACAAACCGTGTAAAAGTGTGAGTATTGGCGAATGATCTGTGAAAGTTTGTCAGTGTTATGTTGCCTCTTAGGCAGCCGTGTGTAAGTGTGAGTATCAAGTTGGTGTCATAAATATTATGACGTGTGAGGTGGCCTTTATGAAGCAGCAGTGTAAACGTGCGAGTATTACGCTGATATGTGAATTGTTGTGAGTGTGAGGTAGCCTTTAGGCAACCATGTGGAAGTGTCAGTATTACACTGATGTGAGAGTCTGTCAGTGTGATGAGGCCCTAAGACAACCGCGTGGAACTGTATGACATTGGTGAGATTCTATCAGCGTGAGATGGCCTTTTGGCAGCTGTTTTGGAAGTTTATGATTATTACATTAGTGTGTGATATTATTTTGTGTAACGGGGCCTTTAGTCAGCCGTATGAGGATGTGAATATTACATTGGTGTGTGATGAAGAAGAAGGAGTATATGTCAATGTCTACCGCAAAAATGAGTCAGGTGTCACCTTTGATACTGTTTTTGCACCAGAGCAAGAAATAGGGTAACAGAATGTAAATGGTCAAATCTGGGATGTGGGTAATCGTTTTTTTTTTTTTATTCATGGACATTTTTTCCCTTGCAAACTCATGTGGAAAATACACGCTCTCATAGACACCAGCATAAAACAACCTTCGAAAAATTTTTTTCCGGTTTAACCCCTCCCCTCTCCAATCTCCCCCTCCCCCCCGCCCCCTCCCCCGCACCCACCCCCTCCCCTCACACACACACACACACACACACACACACACACACATCCCCTACCCCCTTGACTGTAGCTGACTTGAACGGTCGTCAGTGAAGGGCTTTCAACGCATTGGGATAAGACACCTCAGACAGGTCAGGCTGTCAGCCAGCCATTCTGTATATGGAGGGCTTCTTCCTCTTGGGAAGCCGCATGGTTGCGGCTCAGCAACATCAGTCACACCAGCGATAGATAGACCTGCGTGCTACGATACCCAGTACGCTGTGTGTTGAGTGTGCCTTCCACCTTGTTTTCACCTGCTTCTTTGATCACGACGCACATCATCAGTTGTCGCTGCGTGTGTTTTAGTATATGTCAAAAATTCCCCCCCCCCCCGCCCCCCCCCCCCCCCCCCCAACCCCCACTCCCCCTCAAAGTGAACAATGATTAATGAGTGCAGCGTAGTATGTGTACACATAGCATATTTAACCTTTTTTTTCTTTCTTTTTTCTTAAAGACTGTCTTCTCGTCATTTGCAATGTTAAAAAAGGGATGAATCTTTTGTCCCTGAAAAAAAAAGGAAATGTATAAATGGAAAAAAAGAAAAAGAAAAAAAAAAAAGATTGATTCTAAGTTTTGTACACATAATTGTATGATTTGTACATCTTCTTTCTGTATTATTGTAACAAGCCCGAAATCAGTAAATGAAAAAGTTGTATTTATTCCATAAATGCTGTTGATTACTTTGACATAGTTATGGAATACCAGGAATTGGTTTGATTATTTCCATGGTGTTTAGCTGATTGTGTAATTTATGTACAAAATAAAACGGTGGTCGACCCAAGAAAGTCCGGGCAACAAAAAAAAAAGAAAGAAAGAAAAGACTCGTTTCAATAAGGTACAACACTGAACGCTCTGTGGCAACAGGAATTTTCTACCACTTTTTATTTTATTTATTTATTTATTTATAATCATTTGTTCAAAGTGTTACAGTCGTCATCAGAATGTAACTCAGACACTATGGGTCTAAAAGTGGAGTTGGGTTTTGAAGGGAACATTAAAAAAATAATACATAAATAAAAATAAAATTAAAAAAACACGTTGAAGAACAAAGTGTATACTAGATCGATTATAAATTGAAAATTACTCAAGCAGTGATATAAGATTCATCTTGTGGTAGATGGTCACATGTTTTGTACCTGCAAGATAAAATGGTGTAAGGTGACCATTAGATTGTTGTGTGGTGGCGCATCATTTTGGGACTTGTGTGTAAGTTAGCCTTTAATCGATAGATTAGAAGTCAGGTAAAAACGATGATGATGATAATGATGGTGATGATGATGATGATGATGATGATTATATTAATCATCAGCAACATGATGAGGATGATAATGATGATGATAATAATAATCATAATGATAATGATGATATACTACATTGTACAATGATAATCTTTAAGCGGATGATTGAAAATGAGAGTGTTATTTTTGACAATGTGAATATCATTTTGATGTTGGAATACTGTTGTGTAAGGCGGCCTTTAGACGGCTGACTGGACGTGCATTGCGTGGGAGTGAGATTCTGTGGTGTGTGAAGACCTTTAAGCAGCTTACTTGATGAATGAGTAACCTGTTATGTTAATATTATATATTTTGTTGTTCAAGATGACATTCAGCTGTTCGCTTGGAATTTGGGGTATTACATCAGTGTGAAATAATCTGATGTAAGATGCCATTCACGTGGCCAGTTTGAAGTACGAATCATTACATGAAAGCGTGTGATACTATAGTGTAATATAGCCTTTAATGTTCAACAAACAAATGCCCACTGCACTCTGCAAATAAAATGCTCACCGCAAAGTTAATACTCAACAGAGAAAATACTAACGGCACATAATGTCCACCAAATTCACGCATAAATACTCGTAAGATTAATCGTTTGTGGATTATATTAGTGCTTGCCGGACAGATATCTAGTGGATAAAATGCTCACCACAGAAAGTTTATTTGACAGATTCTCATCACAGTTTGCTATTGGTGTTCGCCAGACAAATGCTAACCAAATCAAAACACCCATTTTTGCACACTTTTTTTGTGTGCGCAACTGTTATTCTATGCATGCCCCAAGGTTGGGTTGTTCAAGCCATCTCCTAAGTTTGCTTAGCGGTGAGAATTTTTCGAAGTCTGTGGAAATAGTGTACACTTTGAACATTCTTACCGCCAGGACATTTACCGTAGTCTTAGGAAAGTTCTCACCGCCAGGACAATTATCGTAGGCTTAGGAACATTCTTAACGCTGGGACAAACAGCGTAGGCTTAGGAAAGTTCTCAACGCTAAGACAGTTAGCACTGGCTGGGGAAAGTCGTTAACACTAATGCAGACTAAGTGCTGCTAAGATAGCATGTACACTCGCCGGCAGAAGGAAACGAAATAAGAAGGGGGGATACTAATACAACACAATACAACACAACACAACACAACACATCACAAGTTTCAGAGGTGAATACCTTGATTCATTGAAACGGACATATTCAAATTGAATCATTTCAGATCACCTGACCAGCACCCAAGATAAATGTTCTCTCTCTCTCTCTCTCTCTCTCTCTCTCTATATATATATATATATATATATATGTGTGTGTGTGTGTATGTCTCCTCACCCCTCTCTTTCTCAATCAGATATTTGGCAGACATGTAGCAAATTTGTACTGGCGGGTTGCCAGCAGGATACACACACACACACACACACACACACACACACACACACACACACACACACACACACACTCACTCACTCACTCACTCTGAGTACCACCCCTCTCTTTTTCTCCCACACGTAAGTAAACAGCAGCAGTGCTGTGTTCACAAGTGTCATGGTGGACACGCCCCTCCACAGCTCTTGGAATCTCTTGTGTATAAACGATAAACACCTGTCTGCAGTGCTAAACACACACACGTCACCACCACCAGCTTGTAAATAAATGATAAACCACCTGCCCGTAATGTACGCCCACCCACCGCCATCACTATCCTCCTCACCACTGCGCGTGCGAATGCACGCACACACAAACAGAGAGGAACTTGGTGCCTGCTTGCCAATGGACGTGTCTATTTCTTTTTCTGAGTTCTCTTGGACAAAAAAACACAACAACAAATAATCCTCTCTCCACCCCCACCCCACCCCTCCCCCCACTCTCTTTCCTTCTCAATCCACCCTCTCTCTGTCTCCCTCCTACTCCCTCCCTCTCCCCATCTCTCTCTCTCTCTCTCTCTCTGTCGTAAAGAGCAAGCTCCAATAAATATTTCAGCAAGCCGCCGGCAGGATTTCTGGTGCCAGTCACACGTGGAATGGCTGACATTACATTTCGCTGTTCGTGCCTGTTGGCTTTATTTCTAAAATCGAACTTTTTTTGTTGTTGTTATTTTTACAACTTTAAATTCCACAGCAATGTTTCACAGCAAACTTTGGTGGCTGGCTTAGCTTCCTGAGGGACTGTCCACAGTCCTCTCCTGCTGACCGCGTCAAAAGCTGTGGTCGGATCAATGAAGGTGATAACACAGACATCTGATCTGTTCACGGCATTTCTGCTGGAGCTACCTCAGGACAAACACCATGTCTGCCGTACCCCGCTTTCCCCTGAAGACGAGACACGTTTGGCTCTCTCTGAGAGGTGGGATTCTGCTTGTGCTGGGTGTTAGTCAACGTGCTAAAGAGAATTCGACCAGGATTTTGATTTTTTTTTTCCGGTGTGAATCTTATATAGTTGGAGCAGTCTGGCTTTTCTCCCTTGTTTTTGTGCAAGGTGATGATGACTGCGTTGCGGAGATCCGGAGGGAGTGTACCGTGCTCCCAACAGCTGATGAAGAACTCAAAAGTTTGTTTTTCTCCTGTCTTTGTGGCTGCCTTCGCCTCTACACTCCATCTCGTTCTCTACGATCGGCTCCGGATCTACTCTGTTTACGCAGTACCCAGATTCAAAAACACTCCACTGTTGGACGCCGTTCTTTCTCTGTCTCTGGACCTTGTATTTGGAGTGAAATTCATCTTTCGCTTCGTCAGGTCTCCGCACTCAGCTCTTTCAAGTCTGGCCTTAAAACCCACCTCTTCACGAGATAGCCTCCCTCCCCTGCCTCTTCCTTGTTTTCAGTTTCTTCTTCAGTTTTAGAGTTATGCATGCGTGTGAATGACTGGCTTGAAAGCGCTTTGATTTGTCTCTGCACAAGATTCAGCGCTATATAAATACTACTATTATTATTATTATTAGTGGAGTGATGGGCCGTCGTTTATCCAAACCTCTATAGGGATACCGTCAACTCCTGCGACTTTGCCAGTCTTAAGCAGGTTGATGGCTTCTGTGGTTTCTTGAAGCAGCTGAGAAATCAATGAGTCCGCGATTCACACAGCCTGCTGTGGGCAGGGTGAGTGTTATCGCTGTGTCGCGTACTACCTTACTGGCACTGAGGAGGCTTTGAAAATGTTCTGACCAGCGGTGGGTTTGAGATGGAGTCCTTGTTCCTCAACCGGTTCTTTCCGTCTGACCTTCGAAGGAGACTCGGCGTGCGAAAGGTGGTCCCGTACACTGCTCAGTCTCATGGCCTGGTGAAACAGCAAGGGGTTCCTGGATTTCCTTGTTGCTCTCGTCGAACCAGTCTCGGCTTTTCTTGGATGATAATCCAAGAGTTTCCAGGTTTTACCGCTGCCACTTCACTTCTACTACCGCTGGTGCTACCACTGAAAACGCCACGCGACAAAACAATAACAATGCATTTGAAATCAGTCTTTACACCCCTAAAGGCGGTTGGTCGTCGTGCATCATCACCAAGACAGTCACAAGGACTAAACCCCTGTCGGCCGCTCACCCCTCCTACCCCTCTTCCTCGCATCCTCCCCCTCCCCTCACCCCCCTCCCTCCCCACACACAGGCCTCAAGGTCCTTATGCTATGACGCACTTACTTCCCCCACCCCCCTCCACCGCACTCCCACCCGTCAGTACTTGGATGGGTGGGAGATGGGGTAGAACAGTGCAGCTAGTAACGAACCTCAGACATCCTCCTTGAGGGAGGTGGCAGACGCTTGTCTGCCAACTGAACACAGTGTCTGTGAGGGTTTGGGTTCAAATCCCCGCCTCGACTTTTCTCGCAAGTTTGACTGGAAAATCAACCTGAACGTCTAGTCATTCGCATGGAACGAAAAACCGAGTTCCCGTGTGCAGCGTGCAGTTGGCGCACCGAAAAAGAACCCATGGCAACAAGTGTTGTTCTCTGGAAAAAAATTATGTCGAAGAAATCCACATTCATGGGTATACAAATATATATATGCATGCACTCAAGGCCTGGCGAACGTGTTTGGTTATGCTGCTGGTCAGCAGTCGGCTTTGCAAATGTGGTGTAGCGAATATGGATTTGTCGAAAACGGTTTTATGGCTGTCCCTTGTCTTTTTGATGATGGCGGCATCAACGATTCTGCATGCTTTCATGTGGACGTTTTACACAAGGATCACTATCGACACAAGAGACATCACCTATCTCTTCAACTGGGCCCAAAACTGCGCGCTTCCATAACGCTTGCCCCCTGCACCACAACCATCCCCTCCTAATCCCCCAACCCCTTCTCTCTCTCTCTCACACACACACACACACACACACACACACACACACTTGCAAAATTCGTATATGAATGTTTCAAAGAACACGTCATAGTTTATTTAGAACACCTTACATTTAGTTAAGTTGTGGGTGGGTTTTTTGTGTGTGTGTGTGTGTGTGTGTGTGTGTGTGTGTGTGTAAACCATTCACGGTTTTCATAACAAATAAATATGATAATGATTCTGATTCTGATTCACTCTCTCTCTCTCTCTCCCTCTCTCTCTCTCTCTTCATGTCAGATCTTTCTCCAGGTCTTTATCATGATGATCGTCATCACTGCCATCATCTCTATGTTAAATTATTTACTATGTACCGCACGCACACTGACAAGGAATTTCAACGACTTATGGATATGAGATAATTCATTTTATATGATAAAATATTTCTCTGTCCATGGTGTGCAGTAAGGACGTGCGACTGCCTGTCCAACTCCAGAGAGCCATGGCTGCCGAGGCCGAGGCTGCACGTGAGGCTCGCGCCAAGGTATGTTGTCAGCCACTGACCTATAAATAGACCATCTATTTATAGCTCAGTGACGTTCTAGCAGGGATAGAGGAGGGGGTTGGAGAGCGGGGGCGTGGGGGGGGGGGGGTGGGGGTTTAGGGCTGGGAGGACAGAGGGCGTGTGGGTGGGATGGTGTGGTGGGAAATGGAAAGAGACTGGAAATCGAAACTCGATTTTTTTTTTTTTTTTTTTTTTTTTTAGCCAAAGGCTTCTTCCACCATTTCTTCAAACCAAGAAAAGATAGGCATTGAAAACAAAACTAAAAAAATAAGTAGAAAGGAGAAGAAAAAGACTAAGAAGGAGGCGGAGGAGGAGGAGGAACAGGAAGAGAAGATGATGGTGAAGAAGAAGAAGAGGAGGGAGAGAGGGATGGGGGTTCAGAGTCTGAGGGTGTGGAGGGGAGGGGGGAGATGTGGGGGGAGCAGGGGGATGTGGGGGAAGAGCGGGAGTAGGGTTTCCCAGTGTGTGGGTGTTGGGTGGAGGGGGTGATGTGTAGGGGGAGGAGGGGGAGATGGGGAGGGGTGTGGGGCTTCAGAGTGTGTGGGTGTAGGGTAGGAAGTCTGGGGGTGAAAAAAGGGGGTATGTGCAACTGAGGGAGGTGGTGTTTTGTTGTTGTTTTTATTTTATTTTATCTTATTTTATTTTTTTGTGGGGTTTGGGGGAAGGGTGGGTGGCAGTGGGGGAATTTTTATGAACTTTTTTTTTTTTTTAAACATTTCATTATACAGGCACATACATTCAAACAAGAATCAAAGAAAATGGGTCCGAAACAGTAATTGTTACATGTTCATTACCAATATGTTCCATGTATTCACAATTTGCTTGTTTTGGGGGGCTTTTTTTTTCAACAACAAAAAACTGGTCTGTCACCACTGCTGAAATTGTAAGAACAAATTCTAAAGGAGTTATTGGTTGCCATCATTATAGCAAATTAAGGTACTAATTACAGTAGGCAATAGCTGAAAATAATTAGAAAGAGACAGTCAGAAAGACAGAGACAATCAGAATTAGCAACATGAGAGATAAGGAAATTAGACACTGTTGTAATCCATGTATTCATTTGCAATAAATAAACCAGTTTGCTTACAAGAACTTGAACAATTGTTGCAAATTCTCTCTCATCTTCCAATTAAATTATCTTCTATGCTGAACAGTAGGTAATCCAGAACTTTTCAAACAATTACAAATCAACACAACACTCCCACCTCCACCCCCCACCCCCCTCCGCCAGATAAATCCTATAGCACTGTCAGTTTTTAGACAAACTTCATGTGGGTGATAAAACAATGTCCACTTTGTGCCCAAGAAATCAAACACAGTCATACATTCTTCCATCACTCAAAATGTCGCAGAAGATACAGATTTTGATAGCATTAGCTCCCACAAAGTTTAGTTAATACCATGCTCCCCACAGACACACTCTAATGGACCAACAGCTTTTTTTCTTCTCTTTTTTTTTTTTTTTTTTTTAAGAGGCAGCAAGTGACCACAGTATTATAACTTCTTCAAAACACAGAGAAAGATCTTGACACAACCCTACTCACAACTTCACACTACACAAGCACACGCTAAACACCAACACCAAAAAACATGACAATACCATAACCAAAACAATAACATAAAAAGGCTCACGCATTAATGTCCTTCATAGCTGGGTCCACCGACACAGTTCCGTGCAAAACAACACTTCAAGTACTCCACGGCTGAGAGATGAACACTGTCTTGTAACTTTTTCACTCCTTCGTTTTCGGCCATTGTGTTGATCCTAGTCATGTGATCAAAACAAGGTACATGTGTTCTCGCTAAGGAAATGCAATGAATCCTAATGAATCATTAAAGAGCGCACACGCTTATATCTTTTGTAAATCTTATTCTTGAAACATTTCTAAGTCATGGAAAAAGGACGGGGCTTTCAGAACGAGGTTACACTTTTACAAACTTTCAATCGACCCCGGCAAAGTGTCGGGTTTTAAAGTTCATGTCAGCCTTGACCTTTGAATCTGCGTGAAACACGACGGCCTTCTTAAAAAAAAAAAAAAAAAAAAAAAAGTTGGAGAAAAGAAGAAGAAAAAAACTGATCCATGAAAATGAGGCATGCGAAATCAGGAGAAAAGAAGTCCTGACTTGCTTGTCAGTGGATTAATTGTAAATTATTTGGGAGGGTGGTGGATTGAATGTGTGTGTGTGTGTGTGTGCGTGTGTGTTATGAAGGGTGTGGGTAGAAGTATACATTCATGCGCATGTGTTTGTGTGTGTATTTCTCTCCCCCTCTCTCTCTCTCTCTCTCTCTCTCTCTGTCTCTGTCTCTCTCTCTGTGCGCGCGCGCGTGTGTGTATATGAGTGTGTTAGAGTGTAAGTACTCGTGCCTGTATGCGTGTGTGTGTGTGTGTGTGTGTGTGTGTGTGTGTTTGTTTGATCATCGGCGCTTAAATGTGCTTTTGCCTCCATAATATGCAACATGCAAACGGAAAAAAAGACTGACTCACCAACACGCCGCACACCCACACCCACCCACACGCACGCGCACGCCCCTCCCCCCACCCCACACACACACCCACCCCTGGCCCCCATCCCCACCCACTCACCCACACACGCACACATTATAATAAATCTGTATTGTGTGTGTGTGTGTGTGTGTGTGTGCTTGCGCGTGTACGTGCGCTTGTGTTTGTGCGTGCGTAAGTTCTTGCCTCAAAGACAAGACCAAGTTCTTGCCTTAAAGACAAGACCAAGTTCTTGCCTTAAAGACAAGACCAAGTTCTTGCCTTAAAGACAAGACCAAGTTCTTGCCTCAAAGACAAGACCAAGACGAATTGAGATTGGAGAAGACGTCAATCATGAATTCTCTCCCTTGCATCAGTAAAAGTGGCGAAAGTATTGTCAATCTAAGTTGTGATCTGTGCATTTGTCTATGGAGTATTGCTTTCGCTATTCCTATTGCCCTGAATCAGACTGATGATTATATTTGGCCTTTTATTTTATTTCATTTTATTTTTTTCCCCCATTTGTATTATCTCCCCCTTTTGTTTCTTCTGTTTAGAAATATCTTCGCTCTTCCTCTGTGGCCGGCCGTCATCCTGTTTTTATTTGTATTTGTATTTGTGTTTCTTTTTATCACAACAGATTTCACAACAGATTTCTCTGTGTGAAATTCTGGCTGCTGTCCCAGGGAAAGCGCGTCGCTACACTACAGCGCCATCCATTTTTTTTTTGTTTTGTTTTTTTTCCTGCGTGCAGGTTTATTTGTTTTTCCTATCGCAGTGGGTTTTTCTACAGAATTTTGCCAGGAACAACCCTTTTGTTGCTGTGGGTACTTTTTTTCGTGCGCTAAGTGCATGCTGCACACGAGACCTCGGTTTATCGTCTCATCCAAATGACTAGCGTCCAGACCACCACTCAAGGTCAAGTGGAGGGGGGAGAAAATATCGGCGGCTGAGCCGTGATTCGAACCAGCGCGCTCAGATTCTCTCGCTTCCTAGGCGGACGCGTTACCTCTAGGCCATCACTCCACATTTTGTCATGTTTCCTGGTTTCTCTGTGATTCAAAAGAGTTAGTGGGAATAAACTCATTGTCATTGTCAAGGCACGCAGCTGGAAATGGAACCTGACTGCCACTGTCGGGGAAGGTTATAAAAACGGCGGAAGGAGAGGATTGGGCCCCGCCTTCCTATGCCCAACCCTAGACACAGTGGGTTTTAATTCACAGCTCTGGTGGCCGTAAGATGCCATGGGGACCTTTTGCTTGGCATGTCGACACTGGGCCATTCCGAAGAACTGAAACCACCTTGGTTTTTGTTGTGTTTTTTTGTGTTTTTTTCCAACGTGTTTATTTTCTGACAACTGTTCATGAGCGGGGGCATTGCCACCCAAAGAGAACAGAAGGCATACACGGTCATGCGCGCACACACACACACACGCGCGCGCGCGCACACACACACGCGCGCGCGCAAATTAAGGAATTTTTTTGGTGTTTTTTGTTGTTGTTTTTTGCTAAAACCCTGTCATGAGAAGGGCGGTACAGCCTATAAAAATAATGATCAACGATTCACACATACATCCATCCCATACATCCTATCCACACATCCACCAGTCCATCTATACACCCACCCGCCCATCCATCCACCCACACCCACCCAACCACTCACCAGCCTATCCACCCACCCATCCATCCATCCACCCACCCACCCACTCACCAGCCTATCCATCCACCCATCCATCCATCCATCCACCCATCCATCCACCCATCCATCCACCCACCCATCCACCCATCCATCCACCCACCCATCCATCCATCAACCCATCAATCCATCCACCCACCCACCCATCCATCCATCCACCCATCCATCCATCCATCAACCCATCAATCCATCCATCCACCCACCCATCCATCCATCAACCCATCAATCCATCCATCCACCCACCCATCAACCCATCAATCCATCCATCCATCCACCCATCCATCCACCCATCCATCCATCAACCCATCAATCCATCCATCCACCCACCCATCCATCCATCCATCCACCCACCCATCCATCCATCAACCCATCAATCCATCCATCCACCCACCCATCCATCCATCAACCCATCAATCCATCCATCCACCCACCCATCCACCCATCCATCCATCCACCCATCCATCCACCCATCCATCCATCCACCCACCCATCCACCCATCCATCCACCCATCCACCCTTGCAAACCAAACATCTGGTGATTTTGGCCAGAACTGGCAAATCAGCGAGAATGTTTGCTTCAGCTGACAGTTCTTGAGATATTTTAGACATTTCCATCGTCGGTGTCACCAAGGTACTGTTAGTATAGTTTAGTATACACTATGACAGCTGCAAGGTGCAGAAATCGGTATCTAGCGAAGTGCATCGAAGAGGCCGCGTCGTGTTTCCATGCAGGGTTGTTCTCACCAACTGTTGCCTGAAATAAGATTTAAAGGGAGGCACCTTTCAGTCACTACAATCCCATCCATCCATCCATCCATCCATCTACACATCCAACACCACCCCCGTACACCCACACACCCACTATGTGGAGTGATGGCCTAGAGGTAACGCGTCCGCCTAGGAAGCGAGAGAATCTGAGCGCGCTGGTTCGAATCACGGCTTAGCCGCCGATATTTTCTCCCCCTCCACTTGACCTAGAGTGGTGGTCTGGACGCTAGTCATTCAGATGAGACGATAAACCGAGGTCCCATGTGAGGCATGCACTTAGAACACGTAAAAAAGAACCCACGGCAACAAAAAGGTTGTTCCTGGCAAAATTCTGTAGAAAAATCCACTTCGATAGGAAAAACAAATAAAACTGCACGTAGGAAAAAATACAACAACAACAAAAATGGGTGGTGCTGTAGTGTAGCGACGCGCTCTTCCTGGGGAGAGCAGCCCGAATTTCACACAGAGAAATCTGTTGTGATAAAAAAAAAAAAGAATACAAATACACCCACCCAACCATCCACCCTTCCATCCATCCACCCATACATCCACCCACCCATCCACCCACCCATCCACTTACCCATCCATCCATCCACCCATCCACTTACCCATCCATCCATCCATCCACCCACTCATCCACTTACCCATACATCCATCCACCCACCCATCCACTTAACCATGCATCCATCCATCCACCCACCCACCCATCCACTTACCCATCCATCCACTCATCCATCCACTTACCCATCCATCCATCCATCCATCCATCCATCCATCCACCCACTTACCCATCCATCCATCCATCCACTTACCCACCCATACATCCACCCATCCACTTACCCATCCATCCATCCACCCACCCATCCATCCACCCATCCATCCACTTACCCACCCATCCATCCACCCATCCACTTACCCATCCATCCATCCACCCATCCATCCATCCACTTACCCATCCAATCCAATCCACCCCACCCCACCCCACTCCGAACCAACCCAGCATCTCCTCCATGCTGCAGGTGATCGCCGCCGAGGGAGAGCAGAAGGCCTCGCGCGCACTGAAGGACGCCGCTGACGTCATCACGGAGTCCCCTGCCGCCCTGCAGCTCCGCTACCTGCAGACCCTCAACTCTATCTCCGCCGAGAAGAACTCCACCATCATCTTCCCCCTGCCCATCGACATGATGAAGGGATTCATGAAGTAGATGGAGAGATGATGATGGTGGTGGTGGTGGTGGTGATGGTGGTGGTGGCGGCACTATGAATGGGAGGACGTATGGATGGGTTATACGTACTGCGAGGAGAGACTGGAGGAGGCGGCGTGTGTTGATATCAGTCTCTCCGCTCGCCTGGTTTTCTTGTGTTTTTGTTGTTGTTTTGTGTGTTCGTGTGTGTTATATATCATTATTGATGTTTTCATTATTATTGTTATTATTATTATTATTATTGTTATTATTATTATTATCGATACTGTTGTTCTTATTGTCATCATTATTGTTATTGTATCATTTATTATCGTTATTATTATTATTATTATTATCATTATTATTATCATTATCATTAATATCATTGTTATTATTGTAATTATTATTATTATTATTATTATTGATATTATTATTATTATTGATATTATTGTTGTTGTTATTGCCATCATTATTATTATTGTATCATTTATCATTATTATTATTATTATTGATATTGTTGTTGTTTTCAGTCTAGACACATACGAAAGAAATAATTGGGCCATTAATTAACAGCTTCAGTCATATGGCTGCAAATTGTTTTTGGCTTCTGAGATCAGCAAATCATCGATGTTTCAGTGTGTTATATTTTCTACTGCACGTGATTTTCTGGCCGACAATATGATTTAGAAGAAAAAAAAGCAAAAAAAATAAAAATAAAATAAAATAGATAAAAGCACTCAATGTCGTCTCCTGTTTCCGCCGGAAGTGGATTGATGGAAAGCACGTGACTCTGTCTTTCTCTTCAAAATAATCCTCGTCTCGAGAATGTTATCACCCTTTTTATTTTTTTTATTTTTTTTTTTTTCATTTTTATTGTTATTATCTAATAACAGTGATCACATTGTAATAGAAGAATGAATAAACAAACAAAAAAAATAAAGAGAGAGCTTAGTTTAGTTAAACTGTAAGCTGCCACTGTGTAATGATATGTCTGTTGATCGAAATAGGGTCCACAGAAATAAATGAGATATTTGTTGATAGAAATAGGGTACAAAGAAATGAGATATCTATTGATAGAAATAGGGTAGAGAGAAATAACTCAGATATGTTGACAGACATAGGGTACAGATGAATAAATGAGATATCTATTGACAGAAATAGGGTACAAAGAAATAAATGAAATATCTGTTGACAGAAATAGGGTACAAAGAAATAAATGAGATATGTTGATCGAAATAGGGTACAGAGAAAAAAAAGAAGAGATATCTGTTGATAGAAATAGGGTAAAAAGAAATAAAATGAGATATCTATTGATAGAAATAGGGTACAGAGAAATAACTCAGATATGCTGATAGAAATATGACACAGAGAAATAAATGAGATATCTATTGATAGAAAGATGGTACAAAGAAATAAATGAGATATCTATTGATAGAAAGATGGTACAAATAAATAAATAAATTATCTGTGGATAGAAATAGGGTACAATGAAATATATTAGATATCTATTGACAGAAATAGGGTACAAAGAAACAAATGAAATATCTGTTGATAGAAATAGGGTACAATGAAATATATTAGATATCTATTGACAGAAATAGGGTACAAAGAAACAAATGAAATATCTGTTGACAGAAATAGGGTACAATGAAATAAATGAGATATGTTGATCTATGGTTCTTTTTTGTTGGTCTTTCATTTTTTATTTCGTTGGGTTTTTCTTTCTTCCTTTTTTTCTTTCTCACTTTCGTTTTTTTTTTGTTTTTGTTTTTCTGGTTGTGTTTTTTTTTCTATTTGTTTGGTTTTTTGTTGTTGTTTTTTCCTGTATTAATTGTATCGAGTCTTTCATTTTATTTCTTAATGATTTTATTGAAATTTGATATATATATATAATATTATGTATAACCGTTTCTGTCTCTGTTCGTCTGACTATCGCTTGATGTACTGCATGAAGGAAACACATTTATGTAACATTTTGATTAAAAAGCCGCCCAAGTGTTATATACATATATGTATGTCTATATCATTAATTTCGCTCTAGATATATATATTTGCTTCTTCTTTTTTTTTTA
>NC_134889.1:6706895-6709395 GCF_041734735.1 Babylonia areolata
TGTGTGACAGAGAGCAGCCAAGGTCAGCAAGAGGGGAGTCAACAAAAGAAACCTGATGGGGGTAACCCCTGTCCCTGTCTGTCTGTCTGTCTGTCTCTCTTTCCGTCTGTCTCCTCTCTCTCTCTGTCTCTCTCTCTCTCTGGGGCCCTGTGTGACAGAGAGCAGTCAAGGCAACAGGGGGTTGGGGGGAGGGAGGGAGACAAGAAGAGAAACCTGATGGGGGTAACCTCTGTCCCTGTCTGTCTGTCTCTCTCTCTCTGTCTCTTTCTCTCTTTCCGTCTGTCTGTCTGTCTCTCTCTCTGTGGGACCCTGTGTGACAGAGAGCAGTCAAGGTCAGCAAGAGGAGAGTCAACAAAAGAAACCTGATGGGGGTAACCTCTGTCCCTGTCTGTCTGTCTGTCTCTCTTTCTCTCTTTCCGTCTGTCTGTCTGTCTGTCTGTCTCTCTGTCTGTCTATTTGTATTTGTATTTCTTTTTATCACAACAGATTTCTCTGTGTGAAATTCGGGCTGCTCTCCCCAGGGAGAGCGCGTCGCTACACTACAGCGCCACCCATTTTTTTGTATTTTTTCCTGCATGCAGTTTTATTTGTTTTTCCTATCGAAGTGGATTTTTCTACAGAATTTTGCCAGTAACAACCCTTTTGTTGCCGTGGGTTCTTTTACGTGCGCTAAGTGCATGCTGGACACGGGACCTCGGTTTATCGTCTCATCCGAATGACTAGCGTCCAGACCACCACTCAAGGTCTAGTGGAGGGGGAGAAAATATCGGCGGCTGAACCGTGATTCGAACCAGCGCGCTCAGATTCTCTCGCTTCCTAGGCGGACGCGTTACCTCTAGGCCATCACTCCACTCTCTCTGTCTCTCTCTCTCTCTTTCTCTCTTTCCGTCTGTGTCTCCTCTCTCTCTCTCTCTGGAACCCTGTGTGACAGAGAGCAGTCAAGGCAGTAAGAGGAGACAAGAAGAGAAACCTGATGGGGATAACCTGTCTGTACTGTGTGTACTAAGTTGCGAAAGAACCCTTGAAGGCAATAGTCATTTTACAACACCCTCACACACACGTAAGCACACACTTACATACACACGCTCACGCGCGCGCACACACACACACACACACACACACACACTTGCATGCACTCTTACATACTCGCATGTGCGCATGGACACACGCACACACGAGAGCGCGCGCGCACACACACACACACACACACACACCACACACACACGCACGCACGCACACGCACACACACACACACACACACACACACACACACACACACCTGAATCTCGTACTAAGCACAACGAGTTGCTTGTATGTGTCCCTGCAAGGAATGGTAATGGTATTGTAATGAAAACAATATGCACTTGATTTCGCAACCTCCTTAAAAAAAATGATATGTTATTTTTTTTTAATATAAAGAAATCAATATGGACGTCGTTTCGTAATCTGTTTTATGATAATGGTATCAGAATGAAAACAATATGCACTTTGTTTCCAATTCTGGTTGGTTGGTTGGTTTCGGGTGGTTTTTTTTTATGTTGTTGTTTTTTGTTTTAAATAATGATATGTTATTTATCATTAAGAAATCAATATGGACGGTGTTTCGTAATCTGTTTTATGATAATGGTATTAGAATGAAAACAATATGCACTTTGTTTCCAATTCTGGTTGGTTGTTTGTTTTTTGTTTGTTTGTTTTTTGTTGTTTTTTTATGTTGTTGTTTTTTGTTTTAAATAATGATATGTTATTTATCATTAAGAAATCAATATGGACGGTGTTTCCCAATCTTTTCATTTATTTCTCTCTCTTATTTTATTTTATTTTATTTTTCTAATAATAATATGTTATTTATTGTAAAGAAATCAATATGTTTCTAATATGTTTTGCACTGAGAAACAGAACCAGAGTGTGCGCGGAGAATGCAACGGGAATACCCGATTCTTTTTTTTTTCTTCAACTTGACGATGCCTAACGAGAGAAATATCATATGTGCGCACACACGCAACCAACCCAGAGCTATGCAAAGCAGCGACAGAAATAGAGGGTTTACACACACACACACACACACACACACACACACATATATATATATATATATATATATATATATATTCTTTTATAGTTGTGCATTTGTTGCTTAAAACTGCGGAAACAACCGAACAAAACAAAAGAGGAAATTTTCAGTTTCAGTTTCAATTTCTCAAGGAGGCGTCAGTCACAGCGTTCGGACAAATCCATATACGCTGCACCACATCTGCTAGGCAGATGCCTGACCAGCAGCATAACCCAACGCGCCTAGTCAGGCCTTGAGTGCATGTTTATATATATATATATATATATTTGTGTATCTATCAGAGTGGATTTCTTCTACCTACATACTTTTGACAGAGGACAGCACCCTTGTTGCCATGGGTTCTTTTCCAGTGCACTAAGTGCATGCTGCGGCACACGGAGACATCGGTTTATCGTCTCATCCAAAAGACTGGACGCTCAGTTTGAT
>NC_134889.1:6714395-6716895 GCF_041734735.1 Babylonia areolata
TTCGGATCCCCTCTGTTTACGCATACCCAGATTCAAACACTCCACTGTCGGATGCCGTTCTTTCTCTGTCTCTGGACCTTGTATTTGGAATGAACTTCCTCTTTCGCTTCGTCAGGTCTCCGCACTGAGCTCTTTCAAGTCTGGCCTTAAAACCCACCTCTTCACAAGATAGCCTCCCTCCCCTGCCTCTTCCTTGTCTTCAGTTTCTCCAGTTATAGAGTTATGAATACGTTTGAATGACTGGTGTGAAAGCGCTTAGATCTGTCTCTGCACAAGATTCACCGCTATATAAATACTATCATTATTATTATTATTATTATTATTATTATTATTATCATTATTATTATGCGTACACACTCGACAGAGATTCAGACACAAAGCAATTCTGAACACATATTATGCTGACCTGGGAGATGGTGGAAAAATCTCCACCCTTAACCCACTAGCAGAGGTACGTATAAACCGGAGGATCGAACTCAGGCCACCCAGGGACTAGAATCCACCCATCCCTGCAGCCATTTGACCGCTGCACCAACAACGCCCTGCAGGCGCTATGGAAGTATCCTTATCAATCAATCAATCAATCAATCAATCGCGTTACCCTGGGCAACGCTAACCGGGACAAGTGCTAAGCTCGGGTTACTACCCACCAGGAGAGTTCGTAAATCAAGGGAATAATAGTGACATGGGATAGATAGGGACAGGGAGAGAGAGAAGGGAGGGAGAGACAGACAGACAGAGAGACAGACAGACAGGCAAAGAGACAGGAGCAGAGAGACAGACAGACAGACAGAGAGACAGACAGGCAGAGAAAGAGAGACAGAACACAGAGAGAGAGAGAGACAGACAGACAGACAGACATGAACACATAGAGAGAGTGATAGAGAATGAGAGACAGATGGAATGAGAGAGAGAGAGAGAGAAAGAGAGAGATGGGGGAGAGAAAGTGTGTGTGTGTGTGTGTGTGTGTGTGTGTGTGTGTGTGTGTGTGTGTGTGTGTGTGTGTGTGTCTGTCTGTCTGTCTCCCTCTCTTTCTCTTCTCTCTCTTTATTTCTTTATCTCAGACGCTTGCCATAGTGGTTAAGACGCTTGTCTGCATAAACAGTATCAATGAGGCTGTAGGTTTGAACCACGGCCCCAGATGTAACTGGAACATCAAACCGAGCGTCTAGTCATTCGGATGAAACGATAAACTGAGGTCCCGTGTCGCAGCATAAAATTGGTTCACTAAAAAAAAAAAAAAAAAAAAAAAGAACCCATGACAACAAAAGTGTTAATTTGTATTTGTACTTGTATTTCTTTTTATCACAACAGATTTCACAGTGTGAAATTCAGGCTGCTCTCCCCAGGGAGAGCGCGTCGCTAAACTACAGCGCCAACTTTTTTTTTCTTTTTTTTTTGTATCGGTTTTTCCTGCGTGCAGTTTTATTTGTTTTTCCTATCAAAGTGGATTTTTCTACAGAATTTTGCCAGGAACAACCCTTCTGTTGCCGTGGGTTATTTTACGTGCGCTAAGTGCATGCTGCACACGGGACCTCGGCTTATCGTCTCATCCGAATGACTAGCGTCCAGACAACCACTCAAGGTCTAGTGGAGGGGGAGAAAATATCGGCGGCTGAGCCGTGATTCGAACCAGCGCGCTCAGATTCTCTCGCTTCTTAGGTGGACGCGTTACCTCTAGCTCTAGGCCATCACTCCACAAGTAATGTTGTTCAGTCCTCTGGCAAAATTCTGTGGAAGAAACCCACTCTTACAGGTACACAAACATATACATGCATGCCACTCAAGTCCTGACTTAATCAAGCACGTTGGGTTATGCTGCTGGCCAGGCATCTGCCTAGGTCATGTGGTGTAGTGTCTGTGGAATTTTGCTCCAACGTGGCGACGCCTTGAAAAAAAAAAAAAAAAAAAAAAAAAAAAAAAAAACCCAACTCAACTGAAACTGCAAACTGAAACAAGGCTTTTCTCCTTCAGGATTTGAACCCCCACACCACCCCCACCCTACCACCCAATGGCCCAGGTGGCGCCCGATCCCACAGATCCGAACCTTCCACTCCCCGTCTACCTCCCCCCTCTCTCCTCTGACCGAGAGACAGACCCCCACACAGGTGAGTGCTTTTTGATTGGTTGATGGACACAGATGCTTAACTCTCACACAGCGTATATCCTCCGTCGTAGCACCTAATCCTCGGTCCGAGGCCATCACTTTGATACTGGTAAATGTACAGCGTCTATCTTCGTTTAACTCACTCAGTACGGCCAGTCCTCTCTTCTCCTCTACACAGACCCCTCGGATGTCCAGTGGGTGTCTGAATGACCCAAACTTTAGCTTCCGTCGTCAGAATTGTGGTGTTCTTTGTCAACATTCACGTCTTCAGTATAAGAGCCTTCCGCTTGCAATATTTTGATGGTGGTAATTGGGATGAAACGCTGTTAACGTCGTCTCTTTCGCCGTTCGTATGGAGAGAGTTAAAGACCATTAATTGACACAAATATTTAT
>NC_134889.1:6739395-6754395 GCF_041734735.1 Babylonia areolata
CAAACACACACACAACACACACACACACACACACACAGCATAACACAGAACACACACACTCAACTGGCAGCGAACACGTGTCAGAACATCGATTTATTTCGTTACAGACCTATACATATCATATCAGCGGAACGACCAGTGACTCACACAATACGGCGACATCAGAGATAGTCTGGTGCCTTGAGTGTGCATATTAACACACCTACAGCATCACACAGCGTTAACCAAAAAAAAAGTTATATAGACCAGTCTTCAAGTTCGTATGTTGTGAGAGCGGAGTTGAAAAGGTTTCAGGTTTGATGCATGAGAATTGTTGATGTATAGAGTTCAGTTGATGCAATACAGTTTCAGTCAGGTTAGTGCATAAAGATGAGCTGATATATATATATATATATATATATATATATCTGCTATGAGTTTCAGAAGTGTGCATAGACCCATCAACTCAGCTCTCGAGAAGAAGGTGGCAGAATGGGTGAGATGCTTATCTACCAATTCAGGGTCTGGATTCGAATCCCGCTCTCGCCCTTTCTCCTAAGTTTGACTGGAAAAAATCTGACTGAGAATCTAGTCAATCGGATGAGATGATAAACCGAGGTCTCGTATGCAGCAAACATCTAGGCACACTGTAAAAGAACTCATGGCAACAAAAGAGGTGCCTTCTGGCAAAACTCTGTAGAAGAAATCCCCTATGATAGGTATGCAGATACATATATGCATTATATATGCATGCACTCAAGGTCTGACTAAGTGTGTTGGGTTACGCTGCTGGTCAGGCATCTGCCTAACAGATGCGGTGTAGCGTATGTGGATTTGTCCAAACGCAGTGACACCCCCTTGAGAAACTAAAACTGAAGCTGTTCTGATGGTATGGTCATAGTCAGACACGACCGGTGTTTTTAAGAAAGATATTCACCGTCATCATAATCACCGTCATTTTCATCAACAGGTGCTGACGCGGGACTCGGTGACAGTGGCGGTGGACGCCGTGGTATACTGGCGCGTGCAGGACGCCACAGCCTCCGTCAACAACGTGGAGGACGCTGCCAGATCCACCCAGCTGCTGGCTGCCACCACCCTGAGGAACGTGCTGGGCACCAAGAACCTGGCTGAGATCCTGTCGGACCGCGAGGCCATCAGCCACTTCATGCAGGTGAGAGAGGGCGTGGGGGTGTGAAGGGGGGCGTGGGTGACCCAGAGATACCAGCTGTAACGATTTCGCCCTGTTTTGTTACACTCGATCACAGTTTTTTTTTTTCCGACGTTACTTCCAATGTCGAAATTGTTCCGAGGAGTTCATTTTCAAGTACAAAGCATGGTCACATGCTTTCTTGTCATACCATTACCCAGGCGCTCTAGACTTGTCGATTTTGAGGCCAGGGCAGTCACTACTAACCTTGGTCCCACGTGATGATGCTTTGCTAATCGCGTGCGTGTTTACATTGAAATAGCATTGAGTGGACCAATCAGTGAGTTAATCGTTAAACAAGAGAGAACGTGGGCAGAATCAAGTTGCATCTGTCAAAGGGCGTTGGTACCCGTTTGCTGATGTGGCTCAGAATCCAAGTCTTCTTTCAAAATTCAGAATGTTCCGGCCAAATTTCCTGATTGTTCCTTACAAACGCTTGACAGGGGCTGGTATCTCTGGTGACCGTGTATTGTTGAGGGGTTGTGGTAGAGGTTGACGGGCGCAATACCCGATTGGTTAAAGCGTTGGACTGTCCCGGGTTCGAATCACGGTGACGGCGCCTGGTGGGTAAAGGGTGGAGATTTTTATGATCTCCCAGGTCAACATATGTGCAGACCTGCTAGTGCCTGAACCCCCTTCGTGTGTATATGCAAGCAGAAGATCAAATACGCACGTTAAAGATCCTGTAATCCATGTCAGTGTTCGGTGGGTTATGGAAACAAGAACATACCCAGCATGCACACCCCCGAAAACGGAGTATGGCTGCCTACATGGCGGGGTAAAAACGGTCATACACGTAAAAGCCCACTCGTGTGCATACGAGTGAACGTGGGAGTTGCAGCCCACGAACGCAGAAGAAGAAGAAGTGGTAAAGGTTGTTGTGTGGGTGGGTTGTGGTAAGGGTATAGGGGTGGGTGGGACATGGGTGTAGGGGAGCCGAAGTTTTGTGGGGGTGTTTATGGGGGTGAGGGGGTGGGGGGGGCGATGGAGTGGAAGGTAAGAACTTTTTTGTCCCAAGAATTATTTGTATTTGTATTTCTTTTTATCACAACAGATTTCTCTGTGTGAAATTCGGGCTGCTCTCCCCAGGGAGAGCGCGTCGCTACACTACAGCGCCACCCATTTTTTTGTATTTTTTTTTTCCTGTGTGCAGTTTTATTTGTTTTTCCTATCGAAGTGGATTTTTTTCTACAGAATTTTGCCTGGAACAACCCTTTTGTTGCCGTGGGTTGTTTTACGTGCGCTAAGTGCATGCTGCACACGTGACCTCGGTTTATCATCTCATCCGAATGACTAGCGTCCAGACCACCACTCAAGGTCTAGTGGAGGGGGAGGTATAACGGCGGCTAAGCCGTGATTCGAACCAGCGCGCTCAGATTCTCTCGCTTCCTAGGCGGACGCGTTACCTCTAGGCCATCACTCTACTTGTGAGATCTTTTTTCAGAGCCGCTACAGTGCCATTGACCATTTTGTGCAGATGAGGTTTTTTGTTTGGATTTATGGGAGGGAAGGGTTGTGGTGTGTGTGTGCGTGTGTGTATGTGTGTGTGTGTGTGTGTGTGTGTGTGTGTGTGTGTGTGTGTGTTTGTGTGTATGCGCGTGTGTGGAGAGAGGGGGGGGGGGGGAGCTGCGAGGATTTGTATGGGGATGGGGCACTACAGCTTGAGAAATCATCCGTCCTCTGAGCTCAAAACACCACTTGTTGATGGGGATGTCACACGGACATTTCACACGGAGCGGGGCGGGGAGGGGAGGGGAGGGGAGGGGAGAGGAGAGGAGAGTTACGTCGTCGGGAGGAGGGAGAGGGGAGGGGAGTTGTAGGGGGTAGGGTGGGGGAAGGGGTACAGTGGCAGGTGTGTGTTAGGAAATGTTATGGCAGTGGGGTGATGGTGTTAGGAGGGGGTTTGGTGTGTTGAGGCACATGATTGATTGATTGATTGTGTGTGTGTGTGTGTGTGTGTGTGTGTGTGTCTGTGAAGTATGTGCATGAGCGCGGTTGCTTCGTTCAGCCTCAGTTCAGAGTGTGTGTGTGTGTGTGTGTGTGTGTCTGTGAAGTATGTGCATGAGCGCGGTTGCTTCGTTCAGCCTCAGTTCAGATTCACTTATTATGTTAGTTTGCCTTTTTTTTCTTTTTTTTTCTTTAAATTTTTTTTTATTTTATTTACCTTGCTGTAGTCTGATCACCGATAGTCTCATCAAATCCATAGTTACGTCTCCTTTCATCTGGTCTCATCTCGTCTTGTCTCGTCCTCTCAGGTTTTGTTGAGTCTTGCTTTGTCTTGTGTGGACATTATGTTTTATTTCTCTGCCGTTGTTTTTTTTTTTCAGAGCTCGCTGGATGAGGCCACCGACCCCTGGGGTATCAAGGTGGAGAGAGTGGAAGTGTGAGTATACCTGGTGTCCTCGATGGTACTGATAATGGTGATGATGACAATACTACTACTACTACTAATGATAATCATCATGATAATAATCACAAAAGCATCAGGGTGGAGAGAGTGGAAGTGTGAGTATACCTGGTGTCCTCGATGGTACTGATAATGGTGATGATGATGATACTACTACTACTACTACTACTACTACTACTAATAATGATAATCATCATGACAATCATCATGATAATAATCACAAAAGCATCAAGGTGGAGAGAGTGGAAGTGTGAGTATACCTGGTGTCCTCGATGGTACTGATAATGGTGATGATGGTGATGCTACTACAACTACTACTACTACTACTACTAATAATAATAATAATAATAATGATAATCATCATGACAATCATCATGATAATAATCACAAAAGCATCAGGGTGGAGAGAGTGGAAGTGTGAGTATACCTGGTGTCCTCGATGGTACTGATAATGGTGATGATGATGATGCTACTACAACTACTACTACTACTACTACTACTAATAATAATAATGATAATCATCATGACAATCATCATGATAATAATCACAAAAGCATCAGGGTGGAGAGAGTGGAAGTGTGAGTATACCTGGTGTCTTTGATGGTACTGATAATGGTGATGATGATGATGCTACTACAACTACTACTACTACTACTAATAATAATAATAATAATAATAATAATGATAATCATCATGATAATAATCACAAAAGCATCAGGGTGGAGAGAGTGGAAGTGTGAGTATACCTGGTGTCCTCGATGGTACTGATAATGGTGATGATGGTGATGCTACTACAACTACTACTACTAATAATAATAATAATAATAATAATAATGATAATCATCATGACAATCATCATGATAATAATCACAAAAGCATCAGGGTGGAGAGAGTGGAAGTGTGAGTATACCTGGTGTCCTCGATGGTACTGATAATGGTGATGATGACACTACTACTACTACTACTACTACTACTACTACTACTACTACTACTAATAATAATAATAATAATGATAATCATCATGATAATCATCATGATAATAATCATAGAAGCATCAAGGTGGAGAGAGTGGAAGTGTGAGTATACCTGGTGTCCTCGATGGTACTGATAATGGTGATGATGATGATGCTACTACAACTACTACTACTACTACTAATAATAATAATGATAATCATCATGACAATCATCATGATAATAATCATAGAAGCATCAAGGTGGATAGAGTGGAAGTGTGAGTATACCTGGTGTCCTTGATGGTACTGATAATGGTGATGATGGTGATGATACTACAACTACTACTACTACTAATACTAATAATAATAATGATAATCATCATGACAATCATCATGATAATAATCACAAAAGCATCAGGGTGGAGAGAGTGGAAGTGTGAGTATACCTGGTGTCCTTGATGGTACTGATAATGGTGATGATGGTGATGCTACTACAACTACTACTACTACTACTACTACTACTAATAATAATAATAATAATAATGATAATCATCATGACAATCATCATGATAATAATCACAAAAGCATCAGGGTGGAGAGAGTGGAAGTGTGAGTATACCTGGTGTCCTCGATGGTACTGATAATGGTGATGATGACACTACTACTACTACTACTACTACTACTACTACTACTAATAATAATAATAATAATAATAATAATAATAATAATGATAATCATCATGATAATCATCATGATAATAATCATAGAAGCATCAAGGTGGAGAGAGTGGAAGTGTGAGTATACCTGGTGTCCTTGATGGTACTGATAATGGTGATGATGATACTACTACTACTACTACCACTACTGCTATTACTAATAATAATGATAATCATCATGATGATAATCATAGAAGCATCAAGGTGGAGAGAGTGGAAGTGTGAGTGTACCCGGTATCCATAATGATGATACTACTACTACTACTACTATTCTTCTACGATTACTAAAACTACAGCAACTGTGTGTGTGTGTTTGTGTGTGTGTGTTTGTGTGTTAAACAAGGTGGATAGGGTGGACATGAGTATACCCAGTGTCCATACTGATACTACTGCTACTACTACTGTTCTTCAACTATTACTATAACTGCAACAACTCTGTGTGTGTGTGTGTGTGTTCAACAAGGTGGAGAGAGTGGAAATGTTAGTATACCCAGCGTCCATAATGATGATGATACTACTACTACTACTACAGCTACTACTACAGCTACTACATCTGTTACAACAACTACAACAACTGCGTGTGTGTGTGTGTGTGTGTGTGCTTACAGGAAGGACGTGAGACTGCCTGTTCAGCTACAGAGAGCTATGGCTGCTGAGGCCGAGGCCGCCCGTGAGGCCAGAGCTAAGGTCTGAGTTCTGTTTCTAACGATGTTTTTGATCGTTACACTTTTTGCCTGGCATATCCGTACTGCTCAGCCTGATTATACCATGAAATGTGTAGGCCATAACAGATATTGCCTGGCCTACACACACTGCTAAACATTCATGAAAAAAATTTTTTTTCAGTACACATGTTGCCTGGCCCACATATACCACTCAACATATCATTTTTTTTTTTAAAGAAATAAATAAAATGAAATGAATTAATTTTTTTTTTTAAGCCAAAACAGATGTTACCTGGCCTTTACATGCTGCTCAATATACGTCATCAAACATGTTGCCTGGCCCATATAATTACACCACTCAACACAATCACCATGAACTTAAAACGCCATAAAACATATTACCTGATCTATACATAGTGCTCAACATACATGTTGCTTGGCCCACATAATCACACTGCTCAACACAAGCACCATGAACTTAAAACGCCATAACACATATTACCTGGCCTATACATACTGCTCAACAACATACATGTTGTCTGGCCCACATGATTACAGCGCTCAACACAGTTATCACAAACTTAATATGCCATAACACACATTGCCTGGCCTATCCATACTGCACAACATACATGTTACCAGGCCCACATATTTACACAACTCAACACAATTACCATGAACTTAATATGCCATAACACACATTGCCTGGCCTACACATACTGCACAACATACATGTTGCCTGGCCCACATAATTAAACCAATTACCATGACATAATACACATTGCCTGCCCTATCCTTACTACTGTCATTACACTTGTTACCTGACCCACACTATGGGTTAACATGCATGTCATTATACATGTTGCCAGGCCCACATAATTGTACCACTCAACAGAGTTACCATGAACATTATATGCCACAACACATATTGCCTGGCCTATCCATTTTGCTGTCGTTACACTCGTTACCTGACCAACACTATGGGTTAAAATGCATGTCATTATACATGTTGCCTGGCCCACATAATTGTACCACTCAATTGCCACGAACCTGATACATCATTACACACATTGCCTGGCCTATCCACACTGCTGTCATTATACTCATTACTTGACCCACACTACGGGTTAACATGCATGTCATAAAACATGTTGCCTGGCCCACAAAATTATACCGCTCAACACAATCACCATGAAATAACACACATTGCCTGGCCTATCCACACCGCTAACACACATTGCCTGGCCTATCCACACCGCTGTCATTACATCCTTTACCTGACCTGACCAACACTACGGGGTTGCTGCAGGTGATCGCCGCCGAGGGAGAGCAGAAGGCCTCGCGTGCCTTGAAGGAAGCTGCCGAGATCATCACGGAGTCCCCCGCTGCCCTGCAGCTCCGCTACCTGCAGACCCTCAACTCCATCTCCGCTGAGAAGAACTCCACCATCATCTTCCCCCTGCCCATCGAAATGATGAAGGGATTCTTGAAGTAGACATGTTGATCGACCATGGAAGGATGAAGAAGCCACAAAAGTGCGCAGAGAGAGAGAGACGTCGGATTTTTGTTGGGACTTTGGTGACTGAGGAGGGGTAGAGACAAGGTGATTGGATTGTTTTCTCAGTGGGGTAGGGGGGTGGAGTGAGAAGTGATTAATTTTGATTAACCCTTTCACCGTCAGTCAATTTTGAGTGCAAAATTTCCTTGTGCTATAAACACAGAAAATATGGTGTCTAAGAAAAAACTGGGGATTCCCCCTAAGATGTGTAGAAGATACAGCCAAAAATAAAGAACAGTAAGTTAATGGATACCAGACCCATGATCTGGTCACTCTTCAGTGACATGGGTCCTCTACCTAGCTGCTGCACAAATGCGAGTTTGGCAGTGAAAGGGTTAAAAACTGTATTGTTCCGGGGGATATAATATGAGAAATGCTTCATTTTGATTAAAAACTATGTGTGCTGTTTCTGGGGTGGGTGGGTGGGGGGGGATATATGTTACACATATGCCAGCTGTGATTTTATCAGAAGATAAAGCTCAGAGTGCTGCTTCAGGGTGAAATGTTATACCAGCAGAAGATCATTAGTTAACAGCAATATGTGGAGTAAAGAAAAATCAGAATTATTACGACTTTGGCATGGTTAATTCTAAAGCATTGAAAAATTTTTTAAAAAGGTTAACACTTGCTTTCCTTTTTGTAGGATTTTTCTACAAATATATCGGAGGGAAGTGTCACTGAACAGTTGAGGGGATAGGTGAAGAGAAAGATTTGATTCCTTTATTATTTTTTTTAAAAGTAATTTGTTGGATGTTCAGGGTAAAAGTCCTGTCAAGTGTTAAAAGGCTGTACAGTTGGAAAATATGGAATTCGCTATTGATTCTTGACACTCATTAGAGATGTAAATAAATGACCAAAATTAGTAGTATGGGGATGGGGGGGGGTGGATGAGGGATTGGGGGTGGGTGGGAGGTGGAATGATTTTGAAATCTTCACATTGGGCTATGTGAATGCTGTGGATTTCTTATGTGAAAATCTCTCTCTCTATATATATATTATATATATATATATAAATATAATCTTTCTCTTTCTCTCTCTCTCTCTCTCTCTCTCTCTGTCTCTCTCTCTCTCTTGACTAATTCTTTTCAGACTGTATCTGTGTGGGTGTGTGTGGTTGGTGATTTTCGTTCTATTCTGGAATTTTTGGGGTTTTTTTTTGTTTTGTTTTTTTTTAATTAAAAAAAAAAATCACAATCAACAACAAACATTTCTCTGGTTTTTCCTTTTGCATTTTTTCCTGTATGTATATTTCTGAATGCACCCCCCACCCCCCCACACCCCACCCCCCCACCACCCCGCTCGCCTTTCCAGGCACCCAGGGAATGATGAAGAAAGCAAGAGGAGATTACCATAGCAGTTTGCCATACAGCCACCTTCTGGTCCATCATTGAACTGAAAAAAAACCAACAAAAAAAACACACACACACACACACACAAAAAAAACACCACAAGAAAAGTCTTCATTTGGTACACAGGACAAACCACCTGTGTTTTCTTCCTTTTTTTTTTATCTCAAAAAACATCACTGCTTTCTTCATCTTATTCCATAACATTGTCATCTTTTGGAATCCGGGAGGGTTGGGGGGGTGGGGGGGGTGAGGAAAATGAACCAGTAGGAGAGAAGAAAGTAATGAACACTTTAAGAAAATTGAATAAAGATATAACAACAAAAAGGTCATGTACATAGCGTGTTAAATTCAATGTACCTTTCTTTCATTCAGCTGGGAAAGATATTAATGTACATGTATATACGTTCTGTACAGGAGAGAAGAAAAAAAACTCGAAAGAAAAAAAAAAAAGAAGAAGAAAAGATAGAAATGTGCATAATAATCCGTGTACACATCTAATGTTTTCACTTCACCTGCTCACTCACGTTTGTGTCTTTTTTTCACCCTTAGTTTTTTACAAGCCAAGTGTTTTCGTTATGGAAAATTTTCGTGGTTTGAAACCAAGGACGTGAAAAGAAAAAGAAAAAAAAAGGAAATTGATTTTTGTTTCAATTGCTCACAGTTCTTTCATCAGCAGTATTATGATAATTGATTTTGACCACTACTGTCATTGTGGTTGTTACTGTTATTACCATCATGTATGCGGGTTTACAGAAGGTTACAGCTGTGAAGTGTTAGACGAGCTTCTTCTTCTTGTTATGTGATTGACAGAGGTGTCAGTCTGCATCATTCACTGACTGGAAAAAACAACAGCTGTGTGTGATGTTTCTTTCCCCCCCCCCCCCTCTCTCTATCTCTTGGTTACAGGTTTTTGGACAGAGGTATATGTGTCCTTAAAATGCTGATTGAAAAGACTTCTGCATCACAAATGTCAATAGCAACTTTCACATTTGTTTATTTCTGCCATCTTTCCCGTAGTCCCCCCCCCCCCACCCCCCTTTTTTATGAGGTAGATATGTCCTTATAAATGCTGATAAAAAAAACAAAAACAAAACCGACTGTATAGACTACCACCATATGCCCAGTGACTTGCAGTTCTATCTACAGTTTTAATTGTTTTTCTAGTTCGACTTTTCTCTGTACTCATTCATATATTTATTAATCATTGATTGGTTCACGCTTATAATGCCTTATCAGACTTCGCCTTTTTGGAGGGGGGGTTGTGTGGATATTTTGTTGTTTGTTGTTTTCTGTGAACAAAACTAATTTGGCCTAAACTTTTTTTTATGGGAATGATTCAGCGCTTATAGCTTTTAGAGGCGTTTGATTGGCTAAGAGCGGACCGGGCAAGAAGGGGCGTCTTTTCACTGTTAGCCGCGCGAAATTTGGCCAAGCAGAGCAAACCAATAGGCCTAGTTTGCATCAGTTTGACATTGTACAGTATATGTATCACCAAACATGGAGTATAATACAAACTCCTCCTTTATGGGGTATTCTTCTTCCTCTTTTTGATTGTTTGTCTTTTGTTTTGTTTAGTCTTTTCACGTTTTTTTTCCCTCCCGATTTATTATTTTCAGTAGTACGTTTTATTTTATTTTTATAATATAATAATTTCATCTCTTTTCACGATCACCTCTCTTCTCCTTACAGTTTGCCACTCTGCCTTTGTGAAATCTTTCAAAAATTGTTGTTGTTGCTGTTGTTGTTGTTGTTTCCTTTTCTAAACTCTTGTCAAGTCTGTACGTTTTCAGTTTCAGCCACTTTCGTCATTTTTACCTGTTTTGTCCCCCCCCTCCCCCCCACATCCTCCCAGCCTCCCTCAACCCCACCTCATTAATTCTCTCTGCCTTAATCTCACCTGTGCCTGTTCTTTTATACCCTATTATTATTATATTCATATAGTGCTGAATCGTGTGCAGAGACAAATCAAAACGCTTTCGCACCAGTCATTCACATGCATGCAAAACTCTAAAACTGTAGACAAGGAAGAGGCAGGGAAGGAAGGCTACTTTGGGACGAGGTCGGTTTTAAGACCAGACTTGAAAGAGCTGAGTACGGAAACCTGATGGAAGAGGAAGTTCATTCCAATTGCAAGGTCCAGAGACAGAGAAAGAACGTCGTCCAGCAGTGGAGTGTTTGAATCTGGGTATGCGTAAACAGAGTGGATCCGAAGCTGATCGTAGAGAGCAAGGTGGAGTGTATACTATACTGCCCGTCTCTCCCTGTCTCTTTGCGGTTTGACAGCTTTATGGGGATTTTGTGTGTGTGTTTTTTTTTGTGTGCATGTTTTGATGATTTTTTTTGGGGGGGGGGGGTGGGGGGGGGGGGAGGGGAAGGGGGCAAAGGGGGTTGTCTGATCGCTTTGGCATCTTTTTCACTGTGATTTTTTTTCATTTTTTCAATCTCACTTGATAAATGAAACTGTATCGCAATAAAATACAACATAAAACCATTACAAAAGTGTGTTGGTTGCTTTCTTGCTCAGGTTCGTACATGTTTCTGATCACACAGCTTGAGATTTTTTTTGATTTTTTTTTTCGGTTGCTGTTTTTTTGTTTTTTTTTGTTTTTTTTCCCCTCCTTTTCTCTCCTTCGTTTTCTTTCCTTTGGTTTGTTGTTGTTGTTGACACTTGTCAGGTGTGATTTTTTTCTTTCTTTTTCTTTTTCCGTTTTTTTTTTTTTTTTTTTTTTTTTAAGTTTGAATTTTTCTTCTATTTCGGCATTTTTATTAAAATTAATTTTCTGTTATGTTTCTTTTCTTTTTTCTTTTTTTTTTTTGTCTCCTTTTCAGGCATTTTTAGATCGCTGTGTATGATAATAATGATACAGACAAAAAGACAGTACGCCCACTTAACTAGTTGTCTGTGCCTCAGTGTTAAAGCAACATGTGACGCGTTTAAAACAACAACAGTTTGGTAGGATGTATATACATTGACATTAAAAAATATAGGGCGTAAATAACAACATAACGAAACGTTTTAAAAACAATGGCACCACCACTACCGACAACAACAAAGTGGAATGCATGTTACAACATGGCCCCGCATGTAGGGGAGAGTATAGGATCTCATATGTCCGTCATGCAACTGAATGTAAAACCAACACATTTCTCTTTAGAGAGTGAAGCTCAAAACTGGTTCCATGACTCAGTCCCTGTATTTGTGATGTTTTTGTTTTGTGTGTTTGTGTATATATATATATACATATATATTAATTGATTGGTTGAGGAATTACAGCTGATACAAATGTCCCTGGCAGTGAACTTTACAAAAGGCCTCTCGGACTCGCATTCTTTGAGAGAGCACACGAGCAAAAGATTCGATCATCTCATTAAACTTAAACCCGTAATTGTATTCTTTTTATGATTGCTTATGCGTTCAAATGTACCCTTTCTATGGCTCCTTGTGCATCTGATATGGCCCATTGCGGTCGGCTGGACTATAAACAAACAACAATGTCAAATCGCCTTGTGAATGTAAAAAAAAAAGAAAAAAAAATGAACCAGTTCCAGCGAGTTGTAGATAATCGGAATGATTCAGCGCTTGTAGATTTTAGAGGCGTTTGATTGGCTAAGAGCGGACCGGGCAAGACGGGTCGTCTTTTCACCGTTAGCCGCGCAGAATTTGGCCAAGAAGAGCAAACCGATAGGCCTAGTTTGCATCAGTTTGACATGGTAAGTATATGTATCACCAAACATGGAGTATAATACAAACTCCTCCTTTTGGCTTCATACGTATTTATATTACTTTTAGACAACGTTTCCAATGTACCAGTTAGCATGCCTGGTTGCTTGGTTCCTTTTCTTCGTATGTAGTGAAGATTATGAATGTACGTGTACACTGGTAAGGATATATTATCATTATCATGATCATTATTATTATTATTCTTGTCATGGAATTTTTGTGCCTGAAATTTGGATCCAGGATCCAGTTTCTCACACAGAATGAAGCGGGATTTTTCCTTCTTCTTCTTATCTATAATTATTTGTTTTTTTGGTATTCCTATAAAACTGTATATAAAGAAACTAATGTAATATACTGTTGGGAGGTTGGGGGGTGAAGGAGAATGTCACATTTTATTCAAAGGCTATCGTTAAGTTGACGGGGGATGATTTAAACACAGGGATGAGAGAAGAAAAAAAGAAACAGAAAATAAGTTTTCCTCTCTCTGTCTGTCTCTCTCTCTCTCTCTCCCGTCTCCTGCACTCTGTCTTCTCCTTTTAGTATTTATTTCACATAAGCATTCAGTATCTCATATTATATAATACATATTATTAAGAACAATCTCTTATTGTCAAACCTTATTGTTCGGTATGCCTGTACCCAACTTATGCACTATCTTTAAACTCCTGAACTATTTTTGTATACAATAATCATTACCAGTTGATCGCCTGGTGAAATTTCTTGATTTTGGGTGATTAAATCAAATGATTATCCATTTGTTTTAATGAGTCGTGTTATTCAGAAAGGTGGTTCGTCGTTGTTACGTTCGTCTCTCTGTCTCTCTTGATAGATGATGTCTTTCTTTCTTAACTTTGTTGTCACTTTCTCCCGTGTGTGCGTGCGTGCGTGTGTGTGTGTGTGTGTGTGTGTGTGTGTGTGCGTGCGTGCGTGCGTGTGTGTGTGTGTGTGTGTGTGTGTGTGTGGGCGCGCACGAGTCGCTTTCTCTTTCACACGCTTTCTCCCAAACCCTCCTTCACGCATACACACGCATATGTGTGAAAACACACACACACATACACATGCATACACGCGCACACACACACACACACATGCACACTCGCGGACTCATACTCTGTCACAAAGTCAGCGCCATATGACATGGTGACTAAACAAGACAATGTCTAAACTCCATCCAGATAATGACTGTTACCCTTTCTCTTCTTCTGTTGTTTTTTTTTTAATTTTTATTTTTTTCTAAATTAATCAAACCAGTATTGGATTTCTGGCATCGTTTCAGAAATTAACATTCGTATGAAAAAATAATATACATATACCATATTCAATATCACCCAGTAATTTTAATGTAGTGTCAGATACCGCTCCATATATAAGTAATCATCGTGGCAAAGAAACAAATATATCGTCATCATTATCCCCCTCCCCCTCCACCCCTCCCTCCCCCCTAATGGAAAACAAGAGATGGTATATCCTTGCTGACATGTGTCTTGCCCACCTTTTATTCCTTAACCCCCCAGCTGCTAAACCTTAGTGAAATAACATCAGTGCAACATCATTTTAACCCCATGACTGCTGAACTCTGCTGAAATTAAAGCAGCCTGGCATTAATTTCAAGTGCAAGAACCATTTCTCTTGTGATTTCTATTTGGTGTAATCAATTTTGCTGAACAAAAGTAATGCAATCCCAAGAGGAGGCAGTGCACATAAAGACTTTATCTGACATCCTGACCTGTAATGTCTCTTATCTCAGTGAGGTGACAGCCCTTCACTGACATCCTGACCTGTAAGCTCTGTCTTATCTCAGTGAGGTGACAGCCCTTCACTGACACCCTGACCTGTAAGCTCTGTGTTGTCTCAGTGAGGTGACAGCCCTTCACTGACACCCTGACCTGTAAGCTCTGTGTTGTCTCAGTGAGGTTACAGCCCTTCACTGACATCCTGACCTGTAAGATGTGTCTTATCTCAGTGAGGTGACAGCCCTTCACTGACACCCTGACCTGTAAGCTCTGTGTTATCTCAGTGAGGTGACAGCCCTTCACTGACACCCTGACCTGTAATCTCTGACTGATCTCAGTGAGGTGACAGCCATTCACTGACGAGTATACGGGTCACCAGCAGTAGAGGATCAAACAAAGAAATGATGACACCCTGACCTGTCAAGCCCAAGCGGTCTGTGTCAGGTGACAGCCCTTCACTGATGACCACAATTGTCAGCAGCGGTCAAGGGCTTGGAGGTACACCAGAGCCAGCATTTCTGTAGAGTTGTGATTAACGACCTATCCGCAGTAAGCCCTAAAGGTCAAGTTGTTTGGACAGATATCTGTCTGGCAGTAGTCATTTTTCGGTGGTAAGATGTTCAATGCTGTGGTCCGTAACCAGCATTTCTGTGGCACGTATAATTTATACGCTCTGTCTTGCCCACGGCACGCCAGCCATGCTGTGGTC
>NC_134889.1:6756895-6844395 GCF_041734735.1 Babylonia areolata
AGCCTGAAATATCTGACATCTGTAAGCTTAGCTAACCTTTCTGACTTATGAATTGCAGACTGTGCTGCGTGTATGTAATTTGCAATCAGCAGCCGGTATGTGTACACCAGTACATGTAAATGCCTTCAGCTGATGTGAATGTGATTTGCAATCAGCAGCCGGTATTTGTACATACATCGGTGTAAGTGCCTCAGTCAATCCTAGTACTGTATTTAGTACTGAACCACTTGAGTGTGTCTCAGAGGACTCAAAATCGCGGGGTCAGTGAAACTTCACGAGGTCACTACCACGTGACGAGCAATGGCCGCCATACCACTGATCAGATTACTTCGTGCCGGTCACTGAAGCTCTCTCTCTCTCGCTCTGTCTCTCTCTCAGCGGTCTCTCTCGGTCTGTGTGTGTGTGTGAGTGAGTGTGTGAGAGTGTGCGTGTGTCACAGTGTGTGTGTGTTGATTTTACTTTATCCTAAGTGTTTAAAAAAAACAGTCTTAAGTATTTTTCATTCTCATTTACTTTATCTACAAATCCTTTTGAATCAGTTATCTTTTCGATTTAAACCTCAGTTTGACACCTCCTCAGTCGAAACTGATCGAAAGTGACACAACATATATATATCAGTACCTATCTTACAACTCAATGATAATTGGTAGCTCAACCAGTGACCCGCTAGTGACCCCAGCTGGGGTCCACGGGGCGTGTCAGTTGTGCTGAGCGACCGACAACCAGCAGTTGGCTGCTTGCCTGTCACTGAGACGTGGTGTTAAGTTCCGGCGGATCCGCGAAGCAACTTGAAAGAGCGACGTTGCACATTGACACCACGTCATACTTCAGTATTTTTCCAGCTACGCTGACATTGTAGGCCTGAAATGTGAGATTGAGTTCATTATTGAATCAATAAACAGATTGTTGTTGTTGTTCTTAGTCTTCTTCTTCTTTAATCGATGAATAATTTGTTGTTGTTCTTCTCAGTTCTTTTTCTTTTTCTTTAGTCTTCTTCCTCTTCTTCTTCATCTTCCTCTTCTTCTTGTCCTTATTGTTGTCTTTTTTATTTTATTTTATTTATTTATTTATTTATCTATTTATTGTTATTTTTGTAGGCTTATAGTTGACTTCATTAAGTTTTTGCGCCTTATAAATATTATTATTAGTAGTAGTTCTTTTTATGACTTATCTATTATTTATTTATTTATTTACTTATTTCTTTTTATTTTATTTTATTTTTTTTTTTCTGAAGGCCTGACCAAGCGCGTTGGGTTACGCTGCTGGTCAGGCATCTGCTTGGCAGATGTGGTGGAGCGTATATGGATTTGTCCGAACGCAGTGACGCCTCCATGAGCTACCTGAAACTGAAACTGAAACTTGTCCATATTCTCCATCTTCCTCAGTCTTCTTCAGTCTGGTCCTTATTCTTCTTCTTCCTTTTCCCGGTCTTCTCTGAAAACGCCATTGGGGCACCGCACAGAACTGATCGCCAGATTCCAGTTTTGTCGGTTGTGCGTCGAAGCCTGCATGGGTCTCTGCCGGCGACGCAATTAGTGAATTTCCTACCCATTGGGCAATGTGTCACTGTTGTCAATCCATTGTTGTCGTTGTTGTTGTTGTTGTTTTCCCGTGTACCCACCTTGAACTCCCGGCCCCTCCCCGTCAACTTTTCCTTCGTGGATTATTTTATCAAAGCCTTTGGATTTCAACATGCTGATTTAGGACTGGTCCTGAAATGGAATGGAATGGAATTCAATGGCCGAGTCAGTATTGACAAGCTATGAAACAGTTTTTTTCGGCGTTGGTTTGACTGATTCATTTATTAATAATAGTAATAAAGATATAGTAAATCATTTATTAAGACATCTTGCTGTAGCGGGTATTCCCGAAGGTCTTTGCGCTTTGACTATGACATTTATTTGTTTACTTTGGTAGTAATTGGGGAGGACTTTTACTTCATGATTTGGGGAGGACTATTACTGATGATTTTTGTTGTTGTCGATGTTGTGTGTGTGTGTGTGTGTGTGTGTGTGTGTGTGAGGTGTGAGGTGTGAACTCAGAACTCATTTAATTGTCGTAAAACCATCATAGGAATTATGGACACTATAAACTAAACACAACAAGCAAACAAAAAGTAAAAGCAATAAGTTGTGAGCACATGCAGGATATTCCATAAGACATAGTTATGGACTGCGAACTTTAAAGCATTCATATATGTATTTTGCCAGTTCTGGTTGGAAATAATTTTGTGGCAACAGAGAACTCGGCCTTTGGATTATTGTGTTGCCAGTGCCATCTGGCCAATGATTCGAAGACTGGGAATTAACTGTCACAAGTAGGCGAGATCTCAAGTCAGTGTGTGTGTGTGTGTGTGTGTGTGTGTGTGTGTGTGTGTGTGTGTGTGCAACTCTTTGTAGGTCTCTTTAATTGTTTACTTACTTTTTGAAAAAAAAATTTTCGGAAACGCCCCGGGGGGGATAGATTTGGTAGAGGTCGGTTCTATTTAACCCTGGCCTCGACGCTGCATCTCAGCAAGAGAGAGAGAGAGAGAGAGAGAGAGAGCTAAAAATACACCGAGGATTTTATCTGGGACAAGCGCGAGGCTAACGCACAGCGCGCGCGCGTGGAAGAAGAATAGTAATTCCGAAATCAGCCGGTAGGCCTAGTTGTCGAGCTTGGAAAATCTGAAGCGCGTGAGTGTGAGTGTTGGTTGTCGGAAATAGCGACTTCGCAGTTCCAAAGGTAATCATCAGCCTCGTCGTGCATTGTGTTCCGAAACAAGGGAGTGTCAGTACGTATATGAATATCGTATCTCTTGGTCTGTTGTGTGTATATATCATTTTGTTGGAGACCTGTCTGTTGGTTTGACAGGAACAGCGAGTCCAGTGTGCATTGGTCGGGGTGATCGGTTTTGTGTTGTTGGTTGTTGTTTTTTTTCTAGGGGGTGGACAGGTTGGTGAGAGCGAAGGCACAGGCGCGCGCAATCATTCGGTAAGTGGTGATGATGATGATGATGATTATTATGTTTGAGCTGTGTGTGTGTGTGTGTGTGTGTGTGTGTGTGTGTGTGTGTGTGTTATCCGCATACTTGTGCGCATGTGAATGTGCGTCAGTGTATGTTAAATTGTGTGTTTTGTGTGTGTGTGTGTGTGTGTGTGTGTGTTTGCGCTTGGTATCCGCTTACTAGTACGCGTGTGAACGTGGATCAGTGTATGTTCTGTGTGTGTGTGTGTGTGTGTGTGTGTGTGTGTGTGTGCGCGCACACACACACACACTCACACACACACATACATACACATTAAATACGTCCAGTCGGTGCGAATGAGCGTGTGTATATGTGTGTGTGTGTGTGTGTGTGTACGTCCGCGGGCGCTTATAGAAAATCCATGCTTTCATTTGTCACTATCGCTGTCAGTTTTTCATTGGCCGTGATGTCACTTGGATCTGCAGGCGACTGTTTTATCTGGAACACACACACACACACACACACACACACACACACACACACACACACAACTGGTACAGGCGCTTGACGTCAGAACTTTTACACTACGGTTTTTTTTTCCGTGTTGGGCTGGACTGATCAAAACCATGATAAATTTATAAAATAAGACCAACTTACAGGGATACAATAATTATACAGTCTCAGAGGTGATTATAAAGTCATTCGAACTATAGCCTACTTATTGCTTTAAAATTCAAGTCGTGTCTGTTAAACGTGTTTGTCCGTCTCACTCTCTCTCTCTCTCTCTCTCTCTCTCTCTCTCTCTCTCTCTCTCTGTGTCTCCCATGTTTTAGTCATGATTTTTTTCTAGCACTCAACGCTCAAGTTAGTGTGAAATGGGGGACGTGAAAGAGGGATAATGTTCATAACATTCTTGTTGCTGGAGACTGAGAACTCAGAACTCAAAACGTTTTTATTCAAGGATTAAGGTTTTAGGCATAGCCTATTCTTCCCATCTGCCCTTGCTAATCTACATCTATTACAAATAGCACACACAGTAAATGAAAGGAAAAGGTATTCATGCAGAAGGGTATACATAATGAAGAACCCCGCCCCCCCCCCCCCCCCCCCCACACACACACCCAAGCACACACATGCATATACGCACGCGAGCGCACACACATACATACACACACACGCGTGCACACACACACCGTCTGACAGCACCCCCTCCCTCCCCACACACACGCTAAGATTGACAGATGGATAGGACAGTGAGTCAGAGAGAGAGAGAGAGAGAGAGATCATCAGAATAGAAGTTCCAGAAACATCCGGGTGTTCAAAAGGTACAGTATTGTTACTGCCTCTGAAATCTACGTGTGGCGAGTGCAACATACTACAGTGACTACCACCATCACCAAGAGAGAGACTCAGAGAGAGAGAGAGGTGTGTGTGTGGGGGTGGGGGGTTGTGTGTGTGTGTGTGTGGGGGGGGGGATGATTGGGGCTGGGATTCCCGTTCGCAGCAGTCCATGAGTAGGTCTCTTCTTTATTATAGCTGCTGATATAATTATGTTTAGCTACTAGTATAATTTCCAATCTTCGTCAGCTATACATTATATGACACAGGAGCTGCATATTACTGTGGGCTGGTCAAGTTCGTTGTCAAATGCGCTATCTGTCAGTATCATGTGGACCTGTAATCACTAGCTTATGATCTCCCTGACAATAATCACCCAAAGCCAGTAGGTATGTAGGCTATCTTTTTGGTCAGTCGACCTACCATGGACTTAAGTGCACTTGTGTGCAGTACTTATATATATATATATATATATATATGTGTGTGTGTGTGTGTGTGTGTGTGTGTGTGTGAAGTCTCCACACTCGGCTCTTTCAAGTCTGGCCTTAAAACCCACCTCTTCACAAAATAGCCTCCCTTCCCTGCCTCTTCCTTGTCTTCAGTTTCTCCAGTTTTAGAGTTATGCATGCGTGTGAATGACTGGTGCGAAAGCGCTTTGATTTGTCTCTGCACAAGATTCAGCGCTATATAAATGCCACTATTATTATTATTGCCATAATGCCCTGCCTTCTTCTTCTTCTTTCCTTCCTTCTTTATTTATCTACTTATTTATTTGTTTGTTTATTCGGTCGACAAGTGTATTTGTTTAATCATCAAAATCTAAGTTGATTTTTCTTCAGAATTTTGCCAGGGACAACACATTCATTGCCCTGGACTGATTCTTTTACGAATGCGCAAAGTGCGTCCGGCAGTGAATGACCTCACGGCTTGAGTTCATCGTCTCAGTCATCTCGTGACAAACCCCTCACCAGTAAACCACCCCCTTAAGTCAGGTCCAGTGCGGGGGTTGGGGTGGGGGGTGGGTGTTGACAATCCCGACACCATTTTAGGACGATTCAAACCCATGCACCACTCGCTTTCTCGTCTGGCACGAATGCCGCTTGGACTCGGCTCCATTCCAGTAGACTGTTTGCTAGTGCACCATTGCCAATCAGAACACGTGTTACAGAGATGTATACAGGGAACGGGGTTTATAATTATTGACAGTGCGTTGAGCTCGGAAGAAGAAAGAGTATTGCAAATACTCACTCACTCACTCACTCATTCCCTCGACCGCTGGGGTCGTTGGGGGGACAAGAGGAAGATGCCATAGCTCGCCACGCCGTTCTGTCGGCAGCCGTCGTGAGGAGATCTGGCATCGTCATTTTGGTCCATTCCTTGACGTCGTCGAACCAGCTCTTTCTCTGCCGCCCCCGTCTGCGCCCTCCCTCTACAGTCCCTTGCAGGATGGTTTTGGAGAGGGTGTTATGTCGTATGACGTGACCAAACCATGCCATCTTTCGTCGTTTGACAGTCGCCAACAGTGGTTCTTGGGGTCCAACAAGGTTGCTGACCAGGTTCCGCACATAGTCATTGGTCTTGTGCTCCTTGTAGGAGATGTGTAGTAGTCTCCTCAAGCACTTGGTTTCGAATGCTTGGATTCTTCTTTCTGTTTCTGCCATCAGTGTCCATGTCTCACATCCATATAAGAGGATGGAGACCACCAGTGACTTGTAGAGCAGGAATTTTGTGTGGAAAAATTGCAAATACCCAAACGTGTAAACCATTTAGGAGGAAGGGGGCAAAATGGTCAGTAAGACGCTCAGCTGCCAATAAAGAAAGTCTCAGTATGAGGGTGTGGCTTCGAATCCCGCGAGAGTCGCCCTTTCTCCCAAGTTTGACTGGAAAATCAAACTGAGCGCCTAGTCATTCGGATGAGACGACGAGTAAACCGAGGTCCCGTGTACCGCGGCAGCACGCGCGCACTTAGTGCACTGAAAAAGAACCCATGGCAACGAGAGTACGTGTTGTCCTCTGGCAAAATTATGTAGAAGAAACCCACTCTCATAGGTACACAAACATGTGTATATGAACATTCACTCAAGGCTTGACCCAGCGCGGCAGTTGGGTTATGCTGCTGGTCAGGCATCTGCCTAGTAGCAGATGTGGTGTAGCGTATATGGATTTGTCCGAACGCAGTCACGGTGACGCCTCCTTTTGGATACAGAAACTGGAACTGCAAGCCATTGCACTGTTGTGGTGCAGACACATTTACCTTCTGCAGATGCCCAGTTCCTTTGTTTCGTGTTTCACGGCAAAGTGTTGATTCAGTGCACGAGCTGGCTATAGACCAGCACTGACCTACATCGGCACGAGATGTGCCTGCTTCATTGCACGTGCTATCTCTCCGTCTCTGTCTGTCTGTCTGTGTCTCTGTCTGTCTGTCTGTCTCTTTCTTTCTCTCTCTTTCTTTATCTTTGTCTCTGTCTGTCTCTCGCTCTCTGTCTCTGTTTGTTTCTGTCTATGTGTCTCTGACTCTCTCTCTCTCTCTCACGGCACAACACCGCACACGCACGCTCAAGCGTGCACACACACACACCACACACAGACATACGCGTAGTGACACACACACGCGCGCGCGCGCACACACACACACACACACACACTCACGCGCGCACGCACAGACAGACTGGACAGACACTGAGACAGACACACACACACACACACACACACACACACACACACGCACGCACGCACGCACGCACAGCCGGCGCCACACACGAAACCAGGTCACCAGTGAGGTAAACAAGTCAGCATTGAACCAGCGTGCCGCTCTCAGTGTCCAGAGCAGCTGTACAAAGACAGACTGTCCGTGCAAGGCAGGTGTTCCAGCGTCACTCTGTGTGTGTGTGTGTGTGTGTTTGCGCGCACGTGTGTGTGTGAGTGAGTCTCTGTGTGTGTTGTTGTTGTTGCTGTTGTGTGTGTGTAGCTCTGTGTGTGTGTGTGTGTGCGTGTGTGTGTGCATAATATAGCGTGCACAAGTATATTGGCATATTTTTAAATTGAGAAGAGGTATATAGACAAGACAAAAATCTTTTGAAAAATACAAAGGAAAAAAAAAGAAAGAAAACAAGAAGATATAGACATATGGAGATGGGTTGCATGGATGGACTTAGATATGGAGACACCTTTTTTTTTTCTTTTTTCTTTTTTTTTTGCTGCCCCATCATCTGCACCGTTTCAGTGGCATTACTCCCACGTCGCTCATTTAGATTCCCCCATACACGGCCACACCCGGGTTCGTCCTTTGCAGTTCCTGCGTCGGCAGTCCACAGGGAACCATCGATGTTAGGTCGCCAGGAGTCTGGCACACACCAGAGGAGACCCTGCACTGCTGCTGAGTCACTTCGGTGGTGTTCAGTGGTGCCTGTTCTGTTTTAACGTACTTAGGACACCACCTACTAATCCCCCCTACTAACGACAATAATGGCTTTGTCGCGGAGCCAGACTGAGTGAGTGTCCCTCCCAGAGTGGAGACCGCCACCACGTCCCTCAAACAACAGCCCCCCATGAATCTGCCGACACTGACGACATTGACAGAACTCACCCCAAGCACGGAAGTGGAGGGGTATCGAAACTGAGGTCACCATGAGAGCAGGGCATGAAAGGCCACAGACTCTGAGACTATTTTGTTTATATTGATGACGACGAAGGAGGAGGAGGATGACGATGATGATGACGATGTTGCTATGGAAGTCCATTTTGGTTTGGGACTGCGTGACAAGGCTGTATTCTACGCTTCCTGTCATAATGATATCCCGGCGTTAACCAGGCCCGAGAGATACAGACACTTGCAGTGTTGGGCAGGTAATTAGAACAACACACCCAAAGACGCATCCTTGAAGTGGATGACACTCGACTGTGTGGTCCCAGTCTCCCCATTTAAGCCCACAGCACACTCAACTCTGGGTAGGAGCCGGCCACGGGCCGAAAAACCCACCTCCGCTGGGATTCGAACCCGCGTCCTCCCAGCCGTCAGTCCGCGACGCTAACCACTTCGCCACTGCGGCTGTTTGGAGACACCTTTTTTCCCCTTAAGTAGGTAAGTAGATATTAAGCATGCAGAAACTCACCATGAGCTGGTTTCCTGTCAACATGTTTTCGCAATAGACCAGCCACTTATCAACGCTCTAGCTTCTCCTTTGCTTTGGCAGGGAGCATTTTTGTTGCTGTCTGTGTGTGTGTGTGTGTGTGCATGCGGGCGGGCGTGTGTGTGTGTGTGTGTGTGTGTGTGTGCAGTACTTAAAAAGGGTGGATAGTTAGCTGCCATTTCTTTTCTCTTTCCTTTTATATATATATTTAAATTATTATTAACCCTATGATTGCTGTTGACTGATACGCTCGTCTGTGAAGGTCCCTCACACCTTACTGAGATGATATGTTAGAGCTTATGGGCTTTGTTGTTGTGATGATCTATTTAGAATCTTTCTTCTTGGGATTGCACGATCGGCAAAAATAAATGACACCACTGCAAGTTCACAAAATGTAGTAAATTCGCTTCAAATTCAGGGCCCACGGTGATCCCATTCCATCAAAGATTCAGCGCTTATGGGGTTAATGCTTTCTTCTATTGTGTTGACACTCCTGCCCATTGTAGGACCAACACACAATGTAATTGTATATATATATATATATATATATATATATATATATATTTGTACACACATGTTGATAATGGGCACGGCTGGTGCTTGCACTGGCTATGCCAGAGCATACATTCTGTGTGTTCAGGATAAGCAACTGACTGTGGGTTTCTACCATGGTCTGTCAATAATGTACAGGATTCACAAAAAGTTGAGGACCACTTGGGGAACTTGCATTCTCTTCTTCCTGGGGGTATGGTCAAAATCAATGGTGCTGAATTTCCTGCAAGTAATCAATCATAATTATATTTAGCACTACTCATAACCAGATGTGGTTTGTTTTTTTGTGTTTTTTGGGGTTTTTTTTGTTGTTGTTGCATGTGTGCATTTGTGTGTGTGTGTGTGTGTGTGTGTGTTAGCTGAGAACATCATGAGATATAATGTAGACTAATTGAGAGAGGGAGAGAGTGTGTCTGTGTGGTTTTAACCTGGGGCGAAGTATTTGGTTGGTAGGGTTTGTGTAGGGTTTCAGGGAAGACCTATGTCTTGAATAACAGCTAACTTGTGTTTGCACATTTTCTTCTATCATTGCTGCTGTGTGCACATGTGTGTCAAATGATCGACATAGGGACAAGCCCGATGCTTCCTGTTTTTGAGGAAGTGTCTGGGTTTGTTCCAGTGTGTGACGGGCGCAATAGCCGAGTGGTCAAAGCGTTGGACTGTCAATCTGAGGGTCCTGGGTTCGAATCACGGTGACGGCGCCTGGTGGGTAAAGGGTGGAGATTTTTATGATCTCCCAGGTCAACATATGTGCAGACCTGCTAGTGCCTGAACCCCCTTCGTGTGTATATGCAAGCAGAAGATCAAATATGCACGTTAAAGATCCTGTAATCCATGTCAGCGTTCGGTGGGTTATGGAAACAAGAACATACCCAGCATGCACACCCCCGAAAACGGAGTATGGCTGCCTACATGGCGGGGTAAAAACGGTCATACACGTAAAAGCCCACTCGTGTACATACGAGTGAACGTGGGAGTTGCAGCCCACGAACGCAGAAGAAGAAGAAGAAGAAGTTCCAGTGTGTACCTTTTATTTACTTGTGTGCTTGCTGAATCGGAAGCAGCAGACTTGGAAGGTGTGTAGTTTGTGAAGGGAGAGAGTTAGCACTCTTTACTAGTTGTTGATCATTTTGTTTTCCTGGCCACATTGTTTGTTCATTTTTTTTGTCAAGGAAGGCCAAGGTTGTATTGTATTTCTCTTTTTATCACAACAGATTTCTCTGTGTGAAATTCGGGCTGCTCTCCCCAGGGAGATCGCGTCGCTACACAACAGCACCACCTTTTTTTTTTCTTTTTTTTCTTCTGTATTTGTTCCTGCGTGCAGTTTTGTTTGATTTCCTATCCAAGTGGATTTTTCTACAGAATTTTGCCAGGTATTACCCTTTTGTTGCCGTGGGTTCTTTTACGTGCGCTAAGTGCATGCTGCACTTTTTTTCAGATAAGACGGTAAACTGAGGTCCTGTGTACAGTACAGCGTCTGTAAAAGATCCCATGGCACCGAAAGGGTTGTCCCAGGTGAAATTCTTTGCGGAAAATTTCACACTGATAGCAGAACAAAATCCATATGATACGCTTAGAGACAGAAAAAAAGATTGAGAGAAAAAAGGTTGTGTTGCACTTTGACGATGAGATCTCCAGCCGTCTGAATTGAACACAGAGAAATCTGTTCTGACAAAAAATTACATTACAAATATATTTTCACTCAGTTCAGTTCAATTCACTGCCCCATCGGCTTTCAAAGGCCATAATTATGACCTTTAACCTTTGTCCGTTTGTGTGTGTGTGTGTGTGCGTGCGCGCGCGCGATGAATTTGACCCAGGTGTGAAGTATTTGGATGGTAAAATTTGTGGTGTGTGTGCGTGCGTGCGTGCTGACCTTTGACCCAAGGATGACGTATCCAGATGGTGAAGATTGTTGGTGATATATATATATATATATATATATATCCATTTGTGTGTGAGATGATTTTATCTCTCCCTTTTTATCCGGGTGAGGTGTTTAGGTGGGGGATGGGGTGTAGGTTTCGTGGGCGCTGCTGGGTGTCCATTAGTGAAGAGAGTCCTTCATGCTTGACACATTGACAGGCCATTGACCATACAGGTTCCCGGTCCCCTAACGCCACTAACGCCGCGCACTGCACGGGTATACATGTGGACGGGCAGGTGTTGTGTTGTGCCGAGCGTTCGTCGAGCTTTCTGTCTTTGTCAGCGCTACGCGGTTTGGTTGTCGATCTGTTGACGTGGAAGTTGTGGTGGTGATGAATGGCGGGGAGGAGGGGGGGGGGGTTGAGGAGGGGGGGGAGAGGAGGGGGGGCTCTTTGTGTGGGTGCCTATCAGAGGATGGGAGATTTGTGATGGTGGTGGTGGTTATGTGTGTGTGGGAGTCGATAAGAGGGTGGAGGGTGGGGGGGGGGGGGGGGGGGGAATTGGTAGTGGTGGATGTGGGTGGGTGTGCAGAAAAGGGGTGTGGTGGTGGTGGTGGATGTGGGTGGAAGTGCAAGTCGAAGGAGTGTGGAGGTGGGGTGGGGACAGATATATATATATATATATATATATATATATGAGTGAGTGGACATGCAGAATTCAGTTTGGGGAGAGGAGGGATAATAGTGAGGATGTGGTGTGGATCACACTTTAGGAGGGATGGAGGGGGAGGAGAAGGGGGTGCGGAGGGGGGAGAGGGCGTGGATAGTTGGTGGTGGTGGTGGTGGATGTTGGGGGGGGGGGGCGGGGGGGAAGGGTGCTGGAGTGTTCCACGGACGTATTGTCGAGTCCGTGGAGTAGTACTCTGAGGAAGAGGTTCTTGTGCTGGGTGTGTGAGATACATACATATTGGTGGTGGTTTGTGGGTGTGTGAAGGGGAGGCAGCTGAGGAGAGTGGGGGGGAACGGAGGGAGAGTGGTGAGGGTACGTACGTGGGTGGAGGACAGTTGGGAGAGGGGAGACTGGGGTTGTTAGGTGGGTGGGGAAAAGAGCTATGTACGGGTTGCGAAAAGATTAACGTCACGTCCTTGACACTGGCAGCGCGTGCCGTCCGCCATCTTGTGGAGATAGAAAACCAAGCGGAGACTGTGTTTACATGGAGTCAAGACATATTTATTTATTTATTATTTATTTATTTATTTATTCTTTTTTTTTTCTTTTTCTTTTTTTATTATATTTTATTTATTATTATTTGTTTTGTTTTTTTGGGTTTTTTTCTCAAGGCCTGGCAAAGCGCGTTGCCGGGTTACGCTGCTGGTCAGGCATCTGCTTGGCAGATGTGGTGTAGCGTATATGGATTTGTCCGAACGCAGTGACGCCTTGAGCTACTGAAACTGAAACTAAAACTGAGTCAAGACCATGGCTTGGTACCGCGGTATAGTCGGATGCATTACACATGAGAGAGACGAGGATGCCAGATTAGCCGGGGTCAGACTCACATTTATTTTAGAATACCCACAGTCGAGACAACCCAGGAAGAGATCGAATGTCCCGCCAGGTGGGTGGGGAGTGTCGTCCGTCAGAGAGAGAGAGAGGAGGTAGGGGAGGGGGTGGGGGGTTCAACAGAATCGCCACGATACTCACTCTGCGGTCCTGCCCCCCCCCCCCCCCCTTCCCACACCCCACTTATCCCCCCCCCCCCTCCTCCAAATCACCCGTCCTCAGTCCATCACAGTTGAATCTTTTCAAATCAGTGGTGAGGTCATTAAAGTACTGGGGCAGTATGATACGAAACTAATGCCTGTGCACAAACTTGCGTGCGTACACACACACACACACACACACACACAGAGTAACACACACACATGCGCGCGCGCGCACGCACATACACAGTCACACACACATAGTCACTCACACACGCGCGCGCGTGTGCACGCTCACTCGGTCTGCCCGTCTGCATGTCATTCCAGGCATCTTCTCTCTGTCTGTCTGTCTCTGTCTCTCTCCGCTCCTGTAGGGAGATAAGGTTGGTAGTATTTGTAGATGAATGGATGGAGAGAGAAAGAGAGAGAGAGAGAGAGCATTGCAGACCCCGTCCGAAAATCGTGAAATTCTGTTCACAAAAATTAATTGATATAATATCGATCTATCAGGATCCCAAACCTTATGCAAAAAAAAAAGAAGAAAAAAAAAGGGGGCCAAGTTAGTTTGGTATATAGAAAAAATACAGGCAGATATTTCTACGCCTCAAAAGGCGGGAATATTAAACAAAGAATGCTTCAAAGGCCTACTTATAAATTAATCATCACTCCCCGGAAACTTGTGTCCCCGATAGCTCAGTTGTACTTTCGTAACAAGCGGTTGAAGGGAGATAACTTGACCGTACTGCCGTCTCTCTTGCAGAGAAACGAACATTCAAGCTGCATGTAAGAGGCCATTGATTTGATCTCTCACACTCTTCCTCGATGATGATCTTATAGTCCCCACAAATGACAAACACATCAAACATCCCTGTCAACCCGTGTGAGTGTGTGTTTCTTTAATCTACCCAGGAGTGGACTGATTAAGTTCAAATCAGCAAAGTGCAGATTATACATTTTATCTGGAGTTTTATAGTGAAAGCGTCAAGGAATAAGTATCATTTTTAAGTGGTTCATGATTTCGTGTGAAGATAATTAGCCATAATTTTAGTTTACAAAATTATGTCTATATATATATATATATGTGTGTGTGTGTGTGTGTGTGTGTGTGTGTGTGTGTACATACATACATAGAGAGAGAGAGAGATTTATTTCTCTCTGCTCAGCAATTGTGTGTGTTTTAGTCTGTCACATGTACTATGTAGACGACATATATTTCCCCCTACCTTTGCTGTTTATAATTATAGATGATGATTATAATGGCCACATGCATAATGATGAGGATACAGTGGCAGCTAATATATATAATACGATATGATGGCCAGATGCATAATTATTTGGATACAACAGCAGTGAATGGCTTCATTAACACTTATGCCCATGAATCATTCTCTTCCTGTCTGTCTCTGTCTCTCCCCCTCCTCCTTCTGTCTCTCCCTGCCCCCCTCCCCACACCCCTCCCTTCTTTTGCTGTCTTTGTCCATGGGTTTGTTTGTTTTTTCTCTGCAAGTACCTTTGCATCATGCAGGTTTTGCATCGCTTCATCAAATCTCTGCACTCAGGCTCTTTCAAGTCTGGAATCAAGCCTAACCTCTTTCCCCTTCCCCTGCCTCTAATCCCAGTCTGCAGTGTCTTAAGCATTGTAGTTTAGCACACACACACACACACACACACACACACACATTGTAGTTTAGGATACACACACACACACACACACACACATGTTTGTGTGTGTGTGAGTGAAATTTTTATTAGTTTTTTTTTCTTGATCTCACTATAGTCTTTGACTATAGTGTGTAAGCGCTTTGAGTTGTCAGTGTACAAAATCCAGCAGTGCATAAAATACTTCTGTTATCATTATTATTGTTATATCATTATCATCATTTTTATTACTACTATCATTATGATTGTCATCATTTTGATTATTATATAATGTTATCATCATGATGATTATCATGATTGTTATCATGATTATTATCACTATTTTTTTTATAGTATAATTATCGTGAGTATCATTATTATTTCTGTGTCCCAGGCAACAAGCAGCAGCAGCACCACCACAGAGAACAAAGACACGAGAAGGGAGGGAGACAGACAAGTCCATACACGTTTTCACAGTAACAACCACCCGGAGACACAGTCGTCAACATGGCCAGCACGTCTCGAGAAGAAACCATCAAGTTTCATCCAAGCGCTAGAGACGGTATGACAGCCTGACAATCAGTCATGTTCGACCATGACCATCAGAACAGTGCTGGCGGCAACAGCATGCTGTCCTTATTATCCGGGGCTAAACTTTGATTACAGTGGAGAGTGTCTCTCTCTCTCTGGTTAATCTTTGCTCTTTTGGCAGGGAAGGTTTTAAGATAATTGGTGCTGGGCTGGTCCCCCAAAGGCCAACTAGCCCCCAAGGCTGTAACACTAAGAGCCAGTGCAATCTTGCCTCCTGGTATGAGAGTCATAGTCCTTCACAAACAACTGTGTAAGTTGTAAATGAATTCCCATTGCTGTTGGCCAAAGAAGGTATTGTCATATATAGTGTGTATGCATATTCAGGGTCCATACATACAGGTTTTAAAAGTTTTTAGAGATTGAAAAATAGTACATGCCTTAAGAATGTAGGTCCATGAAAATCATTAGAAAATGATCCAGGTTTGTAGTAGATATAGCATGAGGGTATATACAGCCTTGTGAAGCAGGACTCTCCCAAACATAAATGGACCTCCATAGCAGCATCGTCATCACCCTTATCATTACTTACCATCATTGACATACAGAAAACAAAATGTCCCGAAATTCTGAGGTGTAAAAAAAAAAAAAATGAAAAGAAAAGAAATTGTTTGGATATGGGATTTAGAGGTGCGTGCAGTGCATGTGTACATGTGTGTGCGTGCATGTGCGTGTGTGTGTGTGTGTGTGTGTGTGCAGGTTGAGCTTTTTGTCTGTATTTTATGTCTTTGATTAGCTAGATGAGAATCTGCATGTAACTGTGGAGCCAATTGCATTGCTTGGTTCTAATTTTTTGACAGTTACACGTGACTAAAATTAATGCCTACGTTGACAGAACTACGCCATTGGTCAGTTCCATACTACACACAGTTAGTAGCGGATTACGACCATACTAGGCTCTTCTGTCCGAGCGATGCAACTGGGTCGTGGGGATGTACATGCAGGTGTATAGTTGTACTAAATTGGCCCAGAGCACCAAGTTTTGCCTTGAAATAAGTTGTTTTAAAAATAAAAAAAATTTTTCCTGGTTTTCTCTGTAATGTTCTTATTTCTCTTTTTAAAACTAAAAAAAAGAAAGAAAAGAAAAAAAAAAAGTAAATCGATAAATGAATAATAAACAAAAACAATATAATTACATATACAAAACACACACACACACAAACACACACACACACACACACACACACACACACACACACACACACCTCTCTCTCTCTCTCTGTCTCTCTCTCTCTCTCTCTGTCTCTCTCTCTCTCTCTCTCTCTCTATATATATATATGTATTATATACAAGTGTGTGTATATTTTCTATATATACATAGTTTTTGTTTTGTTTTTTATTATTGTCTTTTTATTTTATTTATTATTATTATTGTTATTATCATCATCATCACCGTTATTATTATCATTATTATTGCTATTATCTTTTTCTTTTTCTTTTTTGTCAAGGCCTGACTAAGCGCGTTGGGTTACGCTGCTGGTCAGGCATCTGCTTGGCAGATGTGGTGTAGCGTGTATATGGATTTGTCCGAAGGCAGTGATGCCTCCTTGAGCTATTGATACTGATACTGGTACTGATACTGGTACCTGTACTGATACTGGTACTGATACTGGTTTGTTTTGAAGCAGACCAGAACAAGATTGGTGATGGAGACATTGGCTTGTGTGGGTACGTCCTGACTGGTCTGTCCTACGTTCTGGTCGTCCTCTTCTTCCCCTTTTCTCTCATGGTCTGCATCAAGGTCAGTATACTCTGTATTGAGTTGTGTTGCACTGTGGTGTGTGTGTGTGTTGTTTAGGTGTTGTGTGTTGTATTGTTTAATTGTATGGTGTTGTATGGTAGCGTATAAGTTGTATTGTACTGTATTTGTATTTGACTGTTATTGGATTGCTGTACTGTGCATACAGTATAGAATTGTATGTGCATGACCATTTTTGTTTATTTACCTGTAACTGCCATGAAGGCAGCCATACTCCATCTTCGGGGTGTTCATGCTGGGTATGTTCTTGTTTCCATAACCCACCGAACGCTGACATGGATTACAGGATCTTAAACGTGCGTATTTGATCTTCTGCTTGCCTATACATATGACAGGGGTTCAGGCACAAGTAGGTCTGCACATTTGTTGACCTGGGAGATCAGAAAAATCTCCACCCTTTACCCACCAGGCGCCGTTACCGAGATCTGATCCCGAGACCCTCAGAGTGAAAGTCCAACGCTTTAACCGCTCAATTATTATTATGCCCATCAACTTTCCTATCAAAGCTGACTTTAAAAAAAAACCTGGCTAACTAAGAACCAATTGTAAAAGAAAATATGTTTTCTTTATATTATAATTATTATTTATTTATGTACGCTTATAGTTGATTTCATCAAGTTTTTGCGCCTTAAACATATTATTAGTAGTGGTAGTAGTTGTTTTTTTTTAATGTATTTATCTATTATTTATTCACCCCTTATTTATTTATTTTTTTTTTATAACATTTTTTTTTTTTTTTTCTCAAGGCTTGACTGAGCACGTTGGGTTACGCTGCTGGTCAGGCATCTGCTTGGCAGATGTGTAGCGTATATGGATTTGTCCGAACGCAGTGACGCCTCCTTGAGCTACTGAAACTGAAACTGAAACTTTCATGAAATGTTAAAAAAAAAAACCCAGTATATAATTCAAAGTATGCTGGCTGCATAATGGTCTTACAGTGGCTCACCTCTCACTGAACACACAAACAGCTGTTTCAGACACACATGTGTGACGGGCGCCATAGCCGAATGGTTAAAGCGTTGGACTTTCGAACTGAGGGTCCCGGGTTCGAATCACGGTGACGACGCCTGGTGGGTAAAGGGTGGAGATTTTTACAATCTCCCAGGTCAACACATGTGCAGACCTGCTAGTGCCTGAACCCCCTTTGTGTGTATACGCACGCAGAAGATCAAATACGCACGTTAAAGATCCTGTAATCCATGTCAGCGTTCGGTGGGTTATGGAAACAAGAACATACCCAGCATGCACACCCCCGAAAGCGGAGTACGGCTGCCTACATGGCGGGGTAAAAACGGTCATACACGTAAAAGCCCACTCGCGTATATACGAGTGAACGTGGGAGTTGAAGCCCACGAACGCAGAAGAAGAAGAAGAAGAAGACACACATGTACACCATGAAACAGCTTGAAGAATGCCTTTGAAAAATCAGTGTTTAAGCCAGAAGTTTACAGTTATTCTGTGGTTAATATTATAAGTGATAACTGTTTTATTTTTGTTTTTGGTTTGTAAACTGTGGAAGTGCTTAACAAATAGTAAAGAGTGGTAACTCTCTCCATTACACAAGGTACACAACTTCAAGTCAGTGATGCTTACGCTACCGATTCAGCTAGCACACAGGTATATAAAAAGTACATTGGAACAAACCCAGACGCTTCCTCAAAAAAAGGAAGCGCCGGGTCTGTCCCTTATACCAATCATTTGACATGTGCACACAGCAGCAAAGACAGAAGAAATGTGCAAACACAAATTAGCTTTTATTCAAGAAGTGCTTTTATTTGTGGAAGTGCTTGTGCAAGAAAGCACGACCTCTTTGTTACGAATGGTGTTCATTACATTGTATGTACACACATTGCCGTTTGCTATGAATTCAGCATTATTGTACCATGTCCTCCAGAAGAAGAAAAAATGTTTATGTATATGTTTGAAAGAACAAAATGTCAGGTGGTGTTCCCTCAGGGTTTATATTATTTGTTTATTTCGTTTCTTACAAGGTTTCGCCATGTACTAGGGCTTTATCAAGCTGTCCAGAACACATAAAGACCAAAGTAAACTTATCAATGCATCCCCCCCACCCACACACACACACTCACATGTATGCACGCATGCACGCACACATGTATGCATGCACAAATGCACACACACACACATTCACTCACTCACACACACACACACACACACACACGGACACGCACACACACACACACACACACACAGAGTCTTTCTACCACCCACACACATACACACATTCATTTACATAAACACACATACACTGGCATGCATAAGCTGTATGTATATTATGATACATATATGCACAGCGTATACATTCTACATGTCTCACACTGCATTTGGTTGTTGTTGACAGATTGTACAGGAATACGAGCGAGCTGTCATCTATCGTCTGGGTCGGCTGGTGTCCGGTGGTGCCAAAGGGCCAGGTGTGTCTATTTTGATATTGATAAAAAATTTCTCAACACACACACACACACACACACACACACACACACACACCACACACACACACACACACACACACACACTGCATTGAGGAAGAAGAAAGAGAGTGTGAGATGGAGATAGAGAGGGGGGTAGATTATAAAAATTAAAAAAAGTCTCTGGTCTGCATATCCTTCTTTTCCTACATGTGTGTGTGTGTGTGTGTGTTTTATGTGTGTGTGTGTGTGTGTGTGAGAGAGAGAGAGAGAGAGAGAGAGCAAGTGTGTGTGTGTGAGTGAGAGAGAAATAGAGTGTGTGTTTGTGTGTGTGTGTGTGAGAGAGAGAGAGAGAGAGAGAGAGAGCAAGTGTGTGTGTGTTTGTGAGAGAGAGAGAGAGAGAGAGGTAGAGAGAGATCATGTGTGTCCGTTTGTGAGTGCTTGCGAAAAAAGTTATAGACAGGAAAGCATGTGTGTGTGCATGTACATAATGTTTTTGTGTGAAAAAAGTTATAGATAGGAAAGCATGTGTGTGTGCATGTACATAATGTTTTTGTGTGAATTATGTGTGTGTGAGAGTGTGTGCAGTGTATTTTTGTGTGTGTAGTGTAATGTAGTATAGTGCATATGTGTATAGTGCAGTGTGTGTATGTATCTGTGAATGTGTGCACACATGCATTGATACCTGTTTAGGCAACCATGCTCGGTAATCAGCAAATGTTCAGAGATGAATTATTTACGTATGTACATGCATGTTGTGCGTTCTTCCCTTCAACAGGTATGTTCTTCATCCTGCCCTGCATGGATTCGTACAGTAAGGTTGACCTCCGAACTGTGTCCTTTGACGTACCACCTCAAGAGGTCAGTCGCTTCATTGCTGTTAGTTAGCTCCCCTGACTTTCCCCACAGACGACCTATTTGTTTGTAAGGGTAAGAATAACATCGCCAAAGAAGAAATTTCAAAATTTATGATCTGAAAACTTCCAAACTGATCAGCAAGATACCGAGTAAGTTGCAGGCAAAATTCAAAACTTCCTCCCCTGTTAACGCCAAAATGTAGGCCTCCATGTTAGTTTTTTTATTTTTATCACACAGATCCATCGAGGCAGAGTGGGTCAGTGGTTGATTAATTAACACTAACTACCGGAAGTTGGAGAGTCTTTTTGCATCCAAACAAAACTAAAATGTAACTTTGGTACATAACTTGATGGGCGCAATAGCCGAGTGGTTAAAGCGTTGGACTGTCAGTCTGAGGGTCCCGGGTTCGAATCACGGTGACGGCGCCTGGTGGGTGAAGGGTGGAGATTTTTCCGATCTCCCAGGTCAACATATGTGCAGACCTGCTAGTGCCTGAACCCCCTTCGTGTGTATATATGCAAGCAGAAGATCAAATACGCACGTTAAAGATCCTGTAATCCATGTCAGCATTCGGTGGGTTATGGAAACAAGAACATACCCAGCATGCACACCCCCAAAAACGGAGTATGGCTGCATACATGGCGGGGTAAAAACGGTCATACACGTAAAAGCCCACTCATGTGCATACGAGTGAACGTGGGAGTTGCAGCCCACGAACGCAGAAGAAGAAGAAGAAATGGTGTCTTCATTGTTGCGCAGGAATGTTTCCCCAGGCGCTTCTGCTTCTTCTTTGTTCGTGGGCTGCAACTCCCATGTTCACTCAAATGTACATGAGTGGGCTTTTACCTGTATGATCATTTTTACCCCACCATGTAGGCAACCATACTCCATGCGTATGTTTATGTAAGTTTGTGCCTGCCTATGTGTGCGTATGTGTTAGGGTAGCTGTTAGATACACATGTATGTTACAATGTATGTATGCAGTGTGTGTGTGTGTGTGTAGTCACATTTTGGTGTGTGTATGTAACATAGATATAATGTTTTATGTTAACAAAAGCGTTTTTGTAAAGCACCTAGAGCAGATTTCTTGATAGTGTGCTATATAAGTATCCATTATTATTATTATTTTCAGGGATATGCATGCTGGGTATGTTCTTGTTTCCATAACCCACCGAATACTGACATGGATTACAGGATCTTTAACGTGCGTATTTGATCTTCTGCGTGCGTATACACATGAAGGGGGGTTCAGGCAAAAGCAGGTCTGCACATATGTTGACCTGGGAGATCGGAAAAATCTCCACCCTTTACCCACCAGGCGCCGTTACCGAGATTGGAACCTGGGAACCACAGATTGAAAGTGCAATGCTTTAACTCTCTCCATACGAACGGCGAAAGAGACGACGTTAACAGCGTTTCACCCCAGTTACCATCATCAAAATATTGCAAGCAGAAGGCTCTTATACCGAAGAGGTGAATGTTGACAAAGAATACTACAATTCTGACGACGGAAGCTAAAGGTTGGGTCATTCAAACACCCACTGGACATCCGAAGGGTCTGTGTAGAGGAGAAGAGAGGACTGGCTGTACTGAGTGAGTTAACCACTCGGCTATTGCGCCCGTTTCTCTAGGTGCTGACACGGGACTCGGTGACGGTGGCTGTGGACGCCGTGGTGTACTTCCGTATCCATGACGCCGTGTCTTCGGTCAACAACGTGGAGAACGCCGCCCGCTCCACCCAGCTGCTGGCGGCCACCACCCTGAGGAACGTGCTGGGCACCAAGAACCTGGCTGAGATCCTGTCGGACCGCGAGACCATCAGTCACTTCATGCAGGTCAGTGAGGGTGTGAACAGAGCAGAATAGAATAGAACAGAATATTTTATTGTCATAAAACCTTAGGGTTTATAAGACACAATAAAACATAAACATGAGCATATTAAGAAGAGAAACATTTGTGAACAAATTTCGCCAGCCTTGGCTGTAATTCTGTTAGAAGGGTCTGTGTGGGTGGGTGGGTGGGTGGGTGGTATGGGAATGGGTGCGGGTGGGTAGACGAGGGGTTGGGGGTGATTTTGGGGACTGGCAGGAGGTAAGAACTTGGTGGAGATCCTGTCCGATCATGAGACCATTCGCTGGTGAGTGGGGTGGGTGGGTGGATGTGTAATTGGTATGGTCGTGGGGATGGGTACAGGTAGTTAGATGAGGGGTGGGTGTGGTTTGGGGACTGGCAGGAGGTAAGAATTTGGTGGAGATCCTGTCTGATCATGAGACCATTCGCTGGTGAGTGGGGTGGGTGGTATGGTTGTGGGGATGGGTACAGGTAGTTAGATGAGGGGTGGGTGTGGTTTGGGGACTGGCAGGAGGTAAGAATTTGGTGGAGATCCTGTCTGATCATGAGACCATTCGCTGGTGAGTGGGGTGGGTGGTATGGTTGTGGGGATGGGTACAGGTAGTTAGATGAGGGGTGGGTGTGGTTCAGGGGGTGGGAGAAGGTAAGAACTTTGCCGAGATCCTGTCCGACCAGGAGACTATCAGTCACTTCATAGAGGTGAGTGGGGTTGGTGTGTGGGGGTGGTGTGGTCATGGGGTTGGGTGTGGGTGGATAGACGTGGGGTTTGGGGGGGTGGTTTGGGGGGGTGGCGAGGTAAGAACCTAGCGGAGGTCCTGTCGGATCGTGAAACCATTAGTCACTTGATGCAGGAGAGTGGGATGTGTAGGAAGGGGTTGGGGGGGGGGGGGAAACTGATAGTGATGGGTGCGGGTGGGTAGACGAGGGGTTGGGGGTGGTTTTGGGGTCTGGGTGGGAGGTAAAGAATTTGGTGGAGATCCTGTATAAAATCAGGAGACGATCAGTCACTTCATGCAGGTGAGTGGGGGGGGGCGGGGGGTTGGGGTTGGGGGGGGGGGTTATGGGAATGGGTGTGGTTTGGTTACATGAGGGGTTGGGGGTGGTTTTGGGGTCTGGGTGGGAGGTAAGATTCTGGTGGAGATACTGTATAAAATCAGGAGACCATCATCAGTCACTTCATGCAGGTGAGTGGGGGGGTGGGGTTAGGGTTGGGGGGGGGGGGTGGTTATGGGAATGGGTGTGGTTCGGTTACATGAGGGGTTGGGGTGGTTTGGGGTCTGGCTGGGAGGTAAGATTCTGGTGGAGATACTGTATAAAATCAGGAGACCATCAGTCACTTCATGCAGGTGAGTGGGGGGGGGGGGGGTGGGGTTAGGGTTGGGGGGGGGGGGGGGTTATGGGAATGGGTGTGGTTCAGTTAGATGAGGGGTTGGGGGTGGTTTTGGGGTCTGGGTGGGAGGTAAGATTCTGGTAGAGATCCTGTATAAAATCAGGAGACCATCAGTCACTTCATGCAGGTGAGTGGGAGGGGTGCGGGGGCGGTTGGGGTTGGGGGGGGTGTTATGGGAATGGGTGTGGTTCGGTTAGATGAGGGGTTGGGGTGGTTTGGGGTTTTGGCAGGAGGCAAGAACTGGGCTGAGATCCTCTTGGATCATGAGACCACCAGTAGTCACTTGATGCAGGTGGGGTGAAGTTTCAGTTTCAGTTGTCAGTTTCTCAAGGATGCGTCACTGCGTTCGGTCAGGTCCATATGCGCCACCCCACATGTGCCTGACCAGCTTCATAATAACCCAACGCGCTTAGTCAGGACTTGATTGCAGGGCATGAATGTTTGTGTACCTATCAGAGTGGATTTCATCTACAGAATTTTTGCCAGAGGACAACACCCTCGTTGCCATGGGTTCTTTTTCAGTGCACCCAGTACAAATGACTATATGGTGAGTCTGAGAGTTTCAGAATTTGTTGGTTGTATTTTTGATTGTGTACTGTTTATGATTGTGTGCTATGACTTGTGTGTGTGTGTGTGTGTGCGTTTGCTTGTGTGTATTGTGTGGGTGGGTATGGGAGGGTGGGGGGGGATGAATAATTTTTTTAGTAGTATTTGATATCTTGTGTTCAGTTTTTCCTTACTTTTACTGGTGTGTTCTATATGTAAACGTCTAGGGCCTATTTTCAAGATTAGGTGTAAATGATGATGATGATGATGATAATAATAATAACAATAATAATAATAATGATAATAATAATAATGATGATGATGATGATAATGATGACAATGATAATAATGATAATAATAATAATACTGTTGTACACAAACCCATGACAAGCTCTCTATGCCTGACTAGTGGGTTGGGTTTAAGGTCAGGCATCTGCTCTATTTTATTCAAAGTATTGATGTGGTGTAGACTGGGGCAATAGCCGAGTGTTTAAAGCGTTGGACTTTCAATCGGAGGCTTCCTGGTTCGAATCTCAGTAACGGCGCCTGATGGGAAAAGGGTGGAGATTCTTTTCCAGTCTCCCAGGTCAACATGTGTGCAGACCTGCTAGTGCCTGACCCCCCTTCATGCGTATACGCAAGGAGAGGATCAAATATTCACGTTAAAGATCCTTCAGTCCATGTCAGCGTTCGGTGGGTTATGGAAACAAGAACATACCCAGCATGCACCCCACCGAAAAACGGAGTATGGCTGCCTTCATGGTGAGATAAAAACAGCCATACATGTAAAAGCCCACTCACATACATACGTGTGAATGTGGGAGTTGCAGCCCATGAACAAAGAAGAAGGAGAAGATGTGGTGTAGAGCATATGGATCATCCCACACGCTTTGACACCTTGTAACTGAAACAGAAAGTTTTAGACAGGAGGGCTACTGGGTCGAGTGTGAACTCGTTTCTACTCAGTAGAACGTTTTCTCCCTGTTTCTTTTCTCCCGGTTGAGTTTGCTGGATTTTATTAAGTTTTGTTGTTGTTTTTTTTTAATTCTCTTCTTCTTCTTCTTCTGCATTCATGGGCTGCAACTCCCACGTTCACTCGTATGCACACGAGTGGGCTTTTACGTGTATGATTGTTTTTACCCTGCCATGTAGGCAGCCATACTCCGTTTTCGGAGGTGTGCATGCTGGGTATGTTCTTGTTTCCATAACCCACCGAACGCTGACATGGATAACAGGATCTTTAACGTGCGTATTCAATCTTCTGCTTGCATATACACACGAAGGGGGTTCAGGCACTGGCAGGTCTGCACATATGTTGACATGGGAGATCGTAAAAATCTCCACCCTTTACCCACCAGGCGCCATCACCGTGATTCAAACCCGGGGCCCTCAGATTGACAGTCCAACGCTTTAACCACTCGGCTATTGCGCCCGTCGTTTTTTTAAATTCATTTTCTTTTCTTTTCGTTTTCTTTTTCAGACCTCGCTGGATGAGGCCACTGACCCCTGGGGTATCAAGGTGGAGAGAGTGGAAGTGTGAGTATTTGTATTTGTATTTCTTTTTATCACTACAGATTTCTCTGTGTGAAATTCGGGCTGCTCTCCCCAGGGAGAGCGCGTCGCTACACTACAGCGCCACCCTTTTTTCTTTTTTCCTGTGTGCAGTTTTAGTTGTTTTTCCTATCAAAGTGGACTTTTTCTACAGAATTTTGCCAGGAACAAACCCTTTGTTGCCGTGGGTTCTTTTACGTGTGCTGAGTGCATCTGAATGACTGACGTCCAGACCACCACTCAAGGTCTAGTGGATGGGGAGAAAATATCGGCAGCTGAGCTGTGATTCGAACCAGCGCGCTCAGATTCTCTCGCTTCCTCGAACGCTGACATGGATTACAGGATCTTTAACGTGCGTATTTGATCTTCTACTTGCATATACACACGAAGGGGGTTCAGGCACTAGCAGGTCTGCACATATGTTGACCTGGGAGATCGTAAAAATCTCCACCCTTCACCCACCAGGCGCCGTCACCGTGATTCGAACCCGGGACCCTCAGATTGACAGTCCAACGCTTTAACCACTCGGCTATTGCGCCCGTCGTGTGTGGCCTCCTGACATCAGTGTTTCCTTGTGGACTGCCAGCATTGGGACTGCAACAGATGAACCGGGAAGTTGCTGTGTATGTGGGACTCGCAATGAGCGGGAGGGGGGGGGGGGGAGTATTGCCACTGTAACAGTGCAGTTTATGGAGCAGCACCAGAAAAAAAAAATTCCTTGGCATATTTTTGTTCTGTTTAGATCAGTACTGGGGTGGGGTTTTGTTTTGTTTTGTTTTTTTCCATTGTTTGCTGGGATTTGGGTTTTTTCTTCTTCTCAATACACCTCCCTCCTCCGCATGGCCAATCCTTCACCCATTCTCCGAACTTATTGTATGAGTGTGCGTGTGTGTGCTGAGGGGAATGAATGCATACATGCCAAACTCGCTTTGTAATGAATTGAAAATAAACCATTGAGAAGAAGAAGAAGAAATTTTATTGTTTGGTTGGGTACTTCTTATTGTTGTCGTGTGTGTGTCTGTGTATGTGTGCATGCGCTTTTTTTTTTTTTTTTGTTTTTTTTTTTTTAACAGGATTTCTTCTACATTGCAGAATTTTAGATAAGTATTAATTATTTTCTTTCTTTTTTTTCCAAAGAAAGTTTATCTGAGGATTTTTGTTTTTGTTTTTTTACTTACAATTCATTTCTTTTCTTTCAGTTGTGTGTTTTTATTATTTTTAGACTGGGTAGTTTAACTTTGAATACTGTGTGTGTGTGTGTGTGTGCGTGTTTCTCTTAATTTCCATTTATTTTCATTCAGTTGAGTGGGGTTTTTTTTGTTTGTTTTTAAGCTGAGTAGTATGACTTTGAATACCACCCATATGTGTGCGCTCGTGTGTTTTTTCCTCTTTGATTTCCATTTCTTTACTTTCAGCCGTGTGTTTCTGTTATTTTTAAACTGAGTTCTATACCCAAGTCCTTTGAAAATGTTGATGCATGTGTGTGAGAGAGAGAGAGAAAGAGAGTCCTTTAACTCACTCAGTACGGCCAGTCCTCTCTTCTCCTCTACACAGAACCCTCGGATGTCAAGTGGGTGTCCGAATGACCCAACCTTTAGCTTCCGTCATCAGAATTGTGGTATTCTTTGCCAACATTCACCTCTTCAGTATTAGAACCTTCCGCTTGCAATATTTTGATGATGGTAACTGGGGTGAAACGCTGTTAACGTCGTCTTTCGCTGTTCGTATGGAGAGAGTTAACGTTTTATTTAACACTGTATTTGCAGGAAGGATGTGAGGCTGCCCCTGCAGCTGCAGAGGGCCATGGCTGCTGAAGCTGAAGCCGCCAGAGAAGCCAGAGCAAAGGTCTGTGGTGCATGTGTGTTCATTTGTCTATGTGTGTATCCCTGATGCATCAGTGCCCCACTCCATCCCCTCAACGAAAGTTAATCCGCTGCATGCATGGGTGTACTGGGGAAAAAATATGCTGGGTTGGCAAGTATGTTTGTGTACTCTGTGTGTGTGTGTGTGTGTGTGCATGTGAGCACACACATTATTTTAATCAGTTTTATTCATCTGCCTCCCTCCAAATTCCAGGTTATTGCCATACACATTATCTAAATCAGAGTAATACAACTGTTTTCCCTCAAAATTCCAAGTGATTGCCACACATTATTTTGATCAGAGTTATTCATCTGCCGTTTTCCCTCCAAATTCCAGGTGATTGCCGCCGAGGGAGAGCAGAAGGCCTCGCGTGCCTTGAAGGAAGCTGCCGAGATAATCAGCGAGTCCCCCGCTGCCCTGCAGCTCCGCTACCTGCAGACCCTCAACTCTATCTCCGCTGAGAAGAACTCCACCATCATCTTCCCCCTGCCCCTGGAAATGATGAAGGGATTCATGAAGTAGACAGGACAAGCAGAGATTTGGCGCTGCAGAGTACTACGACGCATTTTTTTTTTAAGTCAATTTTTTGTGTGTGTGTTTATGAGTGTATTATTGTTATTCCAGTAATGTTGGGACATCATGAACAGTTGGGTGAAGGTCAAATAGGAACATCAAAATTGAAGTCCTCTGAGCATAATTTGTTAAAAGGGGCGTGGATATGCAGTGAGGAAAAAAAGTGTGAAAAGAGGGGGGACAAAAAGAATATTGTGCTTATTATGATTGTTTTATGAGAAAATAAGTAAAAAATTTTTGGTTTAATTATTATTGAATTTTATCAACATATGGCCTCCTCCAATGACGGGCGCAATAGCCAAGTGGTTAAAGCGTTGGACTTTCAATCTGCGAGTGTACGTGGGAGTTGCAGCCCACGAAAGTGGAAGAAGGCCTCCTCCAGTGACAATATCCCCAAGATTTTTGGAGTCCATGTTTTTCATGATTAAAGCAAGTGAACAAAAAATTATCCAGAAAATTATGTGATGTGAGAGTTGCAACCATGTGACTTTTTCAACCCAACAGAAAGCCACACAACGTGACTTTTGTTTGTTTCAATAATGTCGGTGTAGGTGTTTTTTTTGTTTTTGTTTTTTAAGTATCCTTGAAAATGGCACAGTGACATACTTTTTGAATTTTTATTTTGTTCAGAAGCCAATAACGTGTTCTACAATTTCATCAACTCATTTTGAAAATGAGGCGGCCTTCAAAATTTTGCTCGTTTTTTTAATGATTCAAATGAGTACTTTGTTTTTGCTGACTTGGTACATTTTTACCATTGTTTATGCATGTGATGCATGTATATATATGTATGCAAGGCCTGAACTTGAACATGAAATTCTTGAGATATGAACAAACTTGTATCATATTTAATGATTAATATCTTGCAGAACAGAAAAAAAATAAGAAAAAGACTTGACCAAGTTTAACACAAATAGTAGTACTGCCAGTCATTCGCAAGAACATTAGACATGTGGTTTGTTGTTTTATAATCAAGGCTTATAAATTTTTTTTTCTTTTCTTTCAAATTGTGTGTCAATACACCCACGGTGTTCTTTGTTGTACATTTTTGAACGGTCTTTGTGGTAATTTTACCTCTTTTGGTATTAGTTGCAATGGAATTTTTAATTCAAAATGCTCTTTCCATAATATTCCTTTTGAATTTTTATTTGTTTCTTTTCAATCCATGTAGAGGGTGTTTTATATATATATATATATATTTCTTTGAATCGGCATAATTCACAAGCTCTTCCCATCTGAATGACAATTGACTTTGTAACTTTATGGGATCATACCACCAATATTTAATGAATGGGTGTTGGAGTTTATTTGGAGTGCATTGTGTAATACAGCAGAACACACCATGAAATCGGCTTATCTTAGGAGTTGAAGTAGTCATTTTTGTTTTAGATAATCTACACCCACCCCCCACTTTCTTACAGCATGATCATATCAGAATTGATATGAAATAGCTGCTCTTCGCTAAGGCAGGTGGTTTAAAAATGAAATGTTTGCTCACTGCCCTGTTTGTTGGTGGAAATATTGGCCAGGGCTTTAGTTTCCGGCACAGTCTTTTTCTTTCTTTTTTTTTTCTCTCTTTCAAATCAAATCTATGTTATGGATGAGTGAGTGCAGACTACAGTTCCACACTACAGAAAGCATTATTTTTACACTTTTACTCTTAACTGAACAATAATGTCACAAGATAATTTGAAAGGTTGTCACTTCCATTTTAGGTAACACTAATCAAACAAATCTTAGAAAGGAAAAACAGGAATTAAAGATCTAAACTGAAGGATTTTTCAGATGTGACCAAAATGTTTGGCACGAAGTGTCATTCATTTTCTTGCGCATTGAACTTAGGTTTGTTAAAAAAAAAAAAAATCATAATTTAAGTTTGACATATTAAGATATGTCTACACAAGCCTTTCAAAAAAATACAATTGATTCAAACTGCATTTTTGGAAACAGTAGGTGCACTTTCAACATGGAAGAAAACAAGCAAATATTTGCTGGAGAAAACTGAATCAATTTAATCTCAATATATTTAGCAAAATACAACGGAGGAAACAATTCTCAAACTAGTACCATGTAGTATCAAAAAGGCAACATTCGGACACGGTTTTGAATAAGCCTAAAAAGTGTACTTAAATGCTACGGCAAAGTGTAAGCAACGATTACTGGGCCACATATTCTGAAGACTGGAGGGGGGGGAATCGCAAACATCTCTTGACAAGTACATTCCTTGTACCCTCAATCCAAACTCAACCAAACCTGGAAAAAAAAGTTGAGCTTAATTGCAAAAAAGACCATTGAAGGCCAAATATGACAATGTCATGAGAGCTGTTCATGAAAATGGAAGGCAAGAGAAAAACCAAATAAGGCAGATGTTAATTTTTCACAAAGCAAATGTGACCCACTCCCTCCCAAGAAAAATTATCAAACAACAAAAAACCAAACTTGTTTGAACAGGTCTTGACATTTACCACTACCCAAGTGATCAACTAAATTGTTCAGTTATTGCATACTATCTTTTTAACATCCTGAAAAATCACAGCAATATGATCAGACCCAAAAAGAGAAAGTCATAATACAGGCAGCTAGAAAATCATGTCAGACAACAAAAAACACCCCGTAAACAATGAGTTCCTTCAAAAACGCAAGCTAACGACAGTCCAAGTCAGCACAGAATTTTAAAACTGAAAACCAAGATTCACCGATATAACTAGTTAATGATCTGCCCTGCAAATTGTTTAATCCCAGCCAACCATATCCAGATGTCAAGCACCAACTCTCTGCTGCTTATGGGGTACAAAAGTTTTTCCTTGCGTTTCACATTCAAATAAGAACCACTGAAACGGTTTATACATTAATTTTCAATATGTCATTAGTACATGTCCATATATACCAGTAAGTAATGTCATTGGAATAAATAAATTAGTTACAAATGGATTTAAATTACAGAAAAGAACTGGATGATGACTAACAGTTTTTTAAGTTAAATAAAAAATAAAAAAAAGTTTGGAATCTTCTGCCTCAAAGCCAAAAGGTTATGGTTCACGGAAATGATCATATGGAAAAAAAAAAAAAAATTTTTTTTCCTTAATACAAATACTACAAATTAAATATCAGGTTTTTGTTCCATTGGACATCAAGCCCTTCCTCACTCCAAGGTATGTTTTTTGGATCATCTTACTCCCCTAAAAGACTGGATCTTTTGTTTGGGATTAAATAACTAGAGCAATGGCAGAACTTGTATATGAATTCAAACAAGATATTTAGTTACTGCATTGGCCCATTATGCCATGACTGAACATACAAACCACCCAAACTCCTTTAAGCTAAATAAAAGTAACAATATCAATAGCCAGCTACTAACATTTTCAAAGTGATCATTATTTTAAATGAAAACGGGTTAAGTGAATGCAAAGCTGAACAAAGAAATTCCATAAAGAAAATCAATGTTCTGTCATAATATCCTCTAACTTTCAAGCAGTTTAACAAGCACACATATTAAACAGCAGATCTAACCAAACACAGCTTTGATTGCAAAAATATTTCAATCATAGTAGCTACCATCTTCACATTAAGTGTGTTGCTACCATCAAAAGCATCATAGCTGATCAATATAAACAGACAAGCCTGTCTGTTCATCAGAAGCAAGGTATACCCGCTTTATCATAGTCATATATTTCAAATGCTTGAAATATGCTCAGGCTGCACATGAACATCCACATTAAAAGTTTTGCATTCTGTTTCATGAACTGGTCTTGTTCATTCATTGCTGTGAATGAAATGTTAGAGCAAACTAAATTAGTACACAGCAATGGACAACAGTAGTTTACAATTGAAAACGATCAACAGCAGTTAAGGTCAGATATGTTGCTGCCAACATTTTGCCATCAACAGCAGTTACGGTCAGATATGTTGCTGACAACATTTTGCCAAGTTTAGAGGCATGGTCAATTTGGCTCAAAGAAATGATGTAAACTGAAGACAAGATGTCCACAAATGAAGAGTGGCAAAGAAATGATATTGTGCGTTTAAGTGGTGTGGTGTGTGTGTGTGTGTGCACGTGCTTCAGTATGTATCTCATTTAACATTTTTTACCGCAAAAGACTATTGCACAAAAAGGGGTACAGGATGTTATTCAACCTCTTTCTGACAAACTATCTTCATGTGCCAAAACACTGAAGGCTATCAAGTTGACACTGACAAGACACATCCATCTTTGCCATTCTATGTCTTTTATGGTGACCATTACCTTCATATCTTGTCAGGTTTCTTTGAGCTGTATGAATCTTGATACTTAAATTCATATGATAAATCTTTTGGCTTTTAGAACTCTACATTAACTGTATATTATATAACTACCATGGGGAAAATGTTCGTCACTTTCACTCACACCTGCATCTCTGTGATGCTCACTGCAACATGTCAAGAATCCCATCTTCAAGCATCTGTATCCATAAACATTAGGAAAAAAAAAATCCATATCAAAACAAAAACCAACTAATTTTACAGCAAAAAAAAAAAAGTGTCACTATTCTATTAGTTACTGTATCTGCATTTTTCTTACCAATTTCTTTTGAAGGCAAACAGCATCTGTAAATGTGTATCAATGCTGGTCAAAAATACATCGGTCCGTAACGTCATCTAGTATGATGACATTCAAATATGGTGAAAAGTAGTACAAGAATATTATGGCAATGAAATTAGGCATCAGAATAGTCCAAATACAAAACAGTTACTGACAACCCATTAGAAAATGATTCAGTCCGAAATCTTATTGATTATACTGGAACAGGGTTATGAAATAACATTAATAGATTATGTAGGAGAAATTAAATGTTACCTTTACACGAACAGACATTAAAATAAATTGAATTTTCTTAAGTCTGTAAACGAAAGTACATCAAAATAATATAAGTAATGAAACAAACTGAATCTTATTCATTCAAAACATCTGGGTAAGTCATACCAGTACAATTTTCCTTGGATGATTTTTTCCTTGAGTTCGATTGAGTATTTCTGTACGACGTCTACTGGAAGTGAACGATGCGGGCAAGGAGGATTCCCATGACCAGCAGTGCAGAAGACAGATACTGTGGAGCAGAGCCTGAGTGAGGGCATACATTGGGGCGTGCGCTGATCATGAAGTCTTTGAACACTTTACCACCTTCACAGTCATGCAGTTTTTCTGCGCATGCAAGGTTTGCCTGGAAGCGCGAACACCGGTCTGTGTTCCCTTTGCTGGCATCGCTCATCAGCTTTGAAAAAAGACACTCGGTTATTTCTGGTTTCTTTTTCTCGAAACATGACATGTTCATATCTTCTCGGTTGTTGCACAGTTTCACGACTCCTGTGGCAATGGTCTCAGCATCTGGTATTTCCTTGGCCTGTGAGCTTTTCTTCTCATTCAAACAGGTAGTGACATTGGAGAAAACACACTCATAGTAATTCTTCAGTTGCGTTGTGTCATTGCAATAAAAGACGCCCAGGTCATCTATCGATGGATCTTCCAGTTCGTTTATCTGCTGCAGGAGCATATAGGCGTTGTTGTTCAGAGTCTTCACATATTGCAGATGTGACCTCGCGCAGTCGCTGACACTGGCGTCCAGCCTGTCGCAGTCGGAGTACTTGCCATTTTGGCCGTAGCAGATACCTGCAACGATGAAGACAACGGCGAGCACGGACAACATTGCCGGTGTATCGAGAAAGACACAGCGCTATGCAAAAACTGGACGTCTTTTTGCTGCTTACTTTGCAGACGGACTCAGACTTGTTGCAACGTTCTGGCAGGGATGGGGTTTTTTTTTCTTCCTCAAACTTAGTCGTCCTGTGTCAGTCTGTCGCTGGCCCAGCAAGTTGTCCGGTGAACGCCCGCTGTTCATGTGCGGAAAACCTGATGTTTTGGTGAGCTTGTTTTGAGCTGTGGTTCACGCATGCTCATTGGTATCACGTGACCACGCCTCTGTCGTGTTTCTGCGGAACAACGTGAAGGAACGAGCAGGTGAATACCGCTTGCACGGTCAATTTCATCATTCATCCAACTTGATGGATCACAGACACAAGAATTGAGATACTAGAGTCTATGGACGGATTAACAGTATTTACTCGTTTAGGGCAGTTTATATGCCTCCCCACCCCCACCCCCAAAGAATGGAAAATTGTGTATATCTAATACAGACAAAACTTTTTTTGTTGTTGGTCTTCAACAGAAAAAAAAAAGAGGAAAAAAAAGATGATGAACAGACGGAATTCACTATTAGATTAGACCATTTTATTATCCACAGGCCATTGTTGGTGTAAATTTTAGAGCATATGTTTGGGTCACCGAAGAGAAACGACAACTTTTTAGACAACTGTGCCAATGAATGAATAGACCGCTGGAGAGTTCCGGGCTTGCATGACTTATACAGGCAGGTCACATGGTCTGTACTCTCTAAGTTGATTGGCTCTCCGAAATATCGAGCAACAAAGGCAATCAAGAATGGCAGAACGTCCGAAACAGCAGGCTTCTTTTTTCGATTTTGTGTGTGTGTGTGTATGTGTGTGTGTGTGTGGCAATGGCGCTTCATTGACCAGAGTTTTGTTGTAGCAATGGAGGCTATCAACTGAAGAAATGCAGGACAGGACATGTTTGCTGCTTTTGTCTATGTCGATCGCCTTTCACGTTGCTCGAATTTCGAATAAAAGTTAAATGCGCATGCGCAAGATCCAAGATGACAGCGGAATTTCCAGTGGTTTATTGTTAATTGCTGTTGTAAATGGCTTTATTTTGCTTAACGCTCAATAGTTCAACAATTTTCTGCTCACAGTAGCATTGATACAAAAATAAAAGAACATCTTGTGTGTGTGTGTGTGTGTGGAAACTGAGGATATTCTAGACTTAAATTTTGTGTCAATTAAATCATCAATTTTTCTATTTCTTCCTGCTCAGTTGTCCAATGTTTGATGGTTTATATTTAATTAGCAATAGAAGAATAAATGAGTAAAAGAAAAAAATATAACAAAAACCGTTATAAAAAGAATGAAAAAAACCGAAACAAAACAAAACAAAACAAAAAAACGCAACAAGATTATCGATAATCTGTTATACTGAAATTGCCGCAGAAAGAAAAAATAAATAAACACCTGAAAAAAGAAAAAAAGAAAGAAAAAAAGGTACAAGCACATCACACAAAGATAAACTGTATGGAAAGTTGCCACTTTTTTCTCGTTTTTGTGTGCATATGTTTGAATGTGTTATGGTCAAACACAAAAAAGTGACCACACTTTTTGGAATGTTTTCATAGGCATGACTTACGCGCAAGTGTAAGCATCTGTGAGAGAGAATTTTGTCCTCATCTGCATAACAACAAAACAGAAAAAAATACAGTTAACAAGCAAACGAAACAATATGTATCATTCCAGCTGCACTGATTTGCATGTCTGTGTATATATTTGTTAAGTCAGAGCATATTTTATGCATGCCTTGTGTTTTTGCTTACATTTCCATGGATCTTTACACACAGCCCACCCATAAACGTTATTACAATTTTTCTCTCCATTATTTGTTTTACATGCTGCTATTTTTCTCGGAACTGACAAAAAGGTAGTATGTTCTAAATGTTTTAAACACCACCATGTAACAGCCTTGTGGTGTTTTTCAGACTTTTCATATATTGTGTTAGTTTTTAGACAATCGCCACAAAGTGCCCCCTAAAATTGACAAGCTCAATTCTTCAACTGCAAATGTAATAGTATTGCCTTTTCAGTGTTCATCTTTTTTTCTTTTGGGGGGGTAAACAATATACTCAACACGTATTGACTTTTAATTAAAAAAAATAAATTTTCTACACTTTAAGCGCTTTTTATTGTGAAATGTGTTTGTGGTCATCACTATTAAAGTATGTAATTTATCACTTTGTGTGTACGTTTTTTTGCTTGTTTTATTTTGTGTGTTTGCTGGTTTGCACGAAAATGGAATATAGTTGCCTACGCAAGATCAAAATGGTAATACTTGTAAGAGCCTCAACTACCTTTGTGTGTATATGCATGCAGAACATCAAATATGCACGTTAAAGATCCTTAATCCATGTCAGCATCCGGTGTTTTCATGAAACAAAACATACCCAGCATGCAAAACCCTGAAAACGGAGTATGGCTGCCTACATGGCAGGGTAAATAAACAAAATCGTCATACACATGCTAAGCATTCAGCTTTCCAAAGTCAATGCTGATTCCATTGACTTAATATCAGGCAAAGTTTGGACTGTTAAGACCACGCAGGCAATCGATCTGGCATTGGATTTCGAATCCAGTGTTCAGCAGTGATCAGGGTTTGAGGCCCCGTTTCAGCATGTTATTGTGTCCTTGGGAAAGACACTTAGCTCTGATTTCCTGCATTCCACCCAGGTGAACGGCAGAAGGGGAGGATTGGGCCTTTGAAACGCTGTCTTGATCGCTGTGAAAAGCAATGGACATTTAATCTTGCACCATAAGGATTGACATTATTTTAACAACATTATAAAGAATATAAATGCGTATGCTTGTGTACAAACTGTCCTGCAATTTCTGCACACATCATCACATGATACACACTCACTCACACACACACACACACACTCATTCACTGACACACACGCTCACGCCTAATATCACTCAAAGTGAAAAGACGTTAAATCAAAGAAAGATACACACACTCACTCACTGACACACACAAAAACACTCACAAAGACCAGCATTTGAATACCAAACGAACTCACTCACTGACACACACAAAAACACTCACAAAGACCAGCATTTGAATACCAAACGACATTTATTCTCACCGTCATGAAAAAACCACACTATCGCACTCCACAATCGTCTAGTTTTTAGAGTGCATCAGTTACGCAGCATTTGTCCCCTTCTTACTTGCACACAAAACCACTGCAACCGCTCACTTAAAACACGCATCCAATTCAAAATCAGATAAACCTCATCTGTTTTGCAAAACAGTAACTAATAAAATTAATCAGCTTAAACAAACAAACAAACAAAAAAAAAAAAGCAAATGAAAGTAACATAAAATGTACCACCCAGCAGTGCACAATACACTACATGTATATGTAAATCAAAAAACATAACTGAAGCAGCTTGTGTGCATTAAAATTAGCTCACACACACACAAAAAAGCGTCTTTATTGCTGAAACAAAACATATTGCTCCATTCAATGGGTTTCCCAACTAAAACAGGTAATAGAACTTTTTTTTTTTAAGTGAAATGAAATTTTCAGAGTGAAAATATGTCAAAACAATAACAAAATTATTATCAATTCAAAAGAATGACAGTATATTATGACTTAAAAAAAGAAATAAAAAAGACAGAGGCAAAGATATGCTGGCACATGCATAAGCTGCTTCCCCCCAACCCCCTTACTGACAGTAACAAACAAAAAAACAAACAAAAAAAAACAAAAAGAAAAAAAAAAGGAGAAAAAAACAAAAACAAGATGCAATGGAACAGTTTACCATACCTCAATCCATCCACTCTCACTCACCGACTGGTTTTATGTGACAGTTTCATCTAGAGGTAAAGCAGGCATTTCATGATTTGGTTAGTTTTGGGGTTTTTTTTTCACTTGGCGAGAATGCAGATTTGTAAACATCCACCACACAAAAACAGCTAGTGTCACCAATTCACTACTGTATTTTTTCCTCCACATTTATCATTTTTTCCTCTTTTTATTCAAGTACTTTATCATGTTCTTGCCAAAAAAAAAAAACAAAAAAAAAAAAAAAAAAAAAAGGGACAATAATCAGATCTGATCCACAGTGTTAAAACAATGGGGAGCGAACTAACTAAGGAAATCTTTTGAATGGTTCTCGGAAAACTTGGTGCAAATCTCTAAAACCCTAACAAAAAAAACAAAAACAAAAAAATTTCAACAGTTCCAGGAAAATCCAGCATAAACCTCTGAAGTTGAAAGCCTAGCACAGTTTCTCAAGGAATTGTTTTAAGGCCTTTCTTCAATCAAATGTTCAATATGAACTTAGTTCATCAGACCCTTTATCTGGTTTAGGAAGGTATATCCGACTCCCCTTCCTGATAATAGGAAATGAAATGCAAAACGAATGTCTTTTTCTGATGGAGTGTACTGTATTCAGGCCAAGAGGATGCCAAACCATCCTTAAAAAAAACAACCACCAACAAACACAACCAAACCAATCAGGATTCCATAGCATCTTAGTTTCAAAACTGTGCAAACATTTGTTTCAACATCTATTTGCGCAGTCGAGAGTGCAGGAAGGCTTCAATTGTGTCGGTATCCCACTTTTCGATTCCAAACGTCTGCTGGACGATGCGGTCTTCGTCCATCAGCTTGATGACGGGATCAGCACCACGCACATACTTGATGCTGAGGCCAGAGAACTGGCTGGGCTTATCTCCCTTGGTGAACGCTGTGAAGTAAAACAGAGAGTGAAAATGATAATAAAAATATTGAAATAAACGACCCAATTTTCATGTCAGAAATAAGTGCTGCATGGTATTCATAAGGTAAAAATGTTAACAAAAACGTACATGATATATGACATGAAAAGCACAGCTGAGTGGTTCAAGCACTGGGACCTCAAATTGGAGGGTCCTGGGTTCGATTCTGGTCACAGCACCAGCTGGGTAAAGGGTGGAGATTTTTCCAGCCTCCCAGGTCAACAGACAACCTCCTAATCCTGAACACCTTTTGTGCTTATATGCATGCAGAGTACGAAACAGGCACATTAAAGATGAAGTAAATGGCATAATCCATGTAAGCATTTGGTGGGTTATGGAAACAAGAACATACCCAGAATGCACACCCCTGAAAACAGAGTATGGCTGCCTGCATGGTGTGGTAAAAATGTCATGCATGTAAAATCACACTTGTACATGTATACATACGAGTGAACTTGGGAGCTGAAGCCCATGAACATAAGAAAAAAAAAAAATGGCACAATTCTTATGTCAGAAAAAAAGCATTTTCTACATATCTGCCATATACAAGAAAATTATCTCAAACACAATTTTCTGAAAAAGTCTGTTCTGATACGAAATACTGGAACAGACTCTGCAAGACATTAGTTTATTAACAACAGTGTTCATTAAAGTGTAAGGAGTCCTTAGAGTGTAAGGAGTTAAAGGACGAAACACTTGACTGAGGGGGGGCTTCTTCTCTGAGGACCTTGTACTGCACCAGTCAGTTGTGGCAGTGTAAGCAGGATATACAGGGTAAGGAGTCAACAGATGTGACTCAGTGCTGTAGAATGCATTGACTGATGACAATCACCTCTAAACTGTGAAAAATTCTGAGTCACACTCGTTCTTTGCAGTATCAAAAATGTCTGAACATTCCGTACTGGCAGCAAGCACCTCATTCATTCAATATTGTATTTTATTGCATATGCTGAACCTTGTTTATGTATGTATGTCTCTGTGGCAATGTAAAATTTGAATAAAAATATTTGAAAAAAGAGAGGAAAAAGCCCCCAACTTACCTTGGACTTGGGGATACCTTCCCAATTTTCATCCGCACACAGAAAGCTCTGCATAGGGAAACACCTGCACAAACAGAATTAAAATGAAAATACAAAATAACAAAAACCCTCTCCGACCAGAGTAAAACTGTGCAATAAAGGGCGGTCTTTTCTTTCTGAGTTTGTGGGCTGCAACTCACACATTCTCTTTTAGTCTAGATAGATCTATGAGTGGGGTTTATAATATGGGTATGCCATGTAGGCATCCATACTCTGATTTGGGTGATTAAACTTGAAATGAGGTCTCTGTTCCAAGACAGGTGCTACATAAGTATCCATATCAATCAATCATCTATGGCAAACATATTCTTTTAGTTTTCTTTCTTTTTTTTTCAATCCAGTTATAACAACAGCAACAACAAAAAACAAAACATGCCATATACATGACTTATATTATAAGTTTTATGTATGATGTACATATTTATGGATGTGAATGTTTTTTTGTGAGAAAACAAATAAAAACACCAAAACAAACAACTGTGGAAAACATCTCTCGTTACCTCTGTCTCTGTGTCAGTGGAGGTGTCTTCCTTGCAGCAGCCCAGGCACTCATCTTTGATCTTGCCCAGGTTGAAGCGGTCTAGATCCTGACAGGAACTGCACATCAAGTTGTTAGTGAAGCCCATGGCACTGCACTGCCCCTGGAGCTGGTCGCTGCATTCTCCATAGTACACCTGCAGACAGATAATAAATGGCAACATATGACAATGTGTATGTCAATCACAGTCTCAATATATAAAACGTGCTAGTAAAAGAGGTATCTTTTTGTGGTCCCTAGCTAGCTTCACATTACTCAATAAACAAAATGGTCCTTCATCCAGCAACTATGACATCGAAAAGCCAATTGCAACACAACCTCCACTAACTTACAAATAAAGGTGGGAGACTATTTCTGTAAAATAAAATTGGAGATTCAAAGCCTTTTTATTCTCTGCGCAGTGATCTTGAACCGACATTCATTTTGAGAATGACGTGTCATTGATTCCTTGGCACACAACACACATCTATGTCCATCGCATTTGAATAGGAACAAACCACCAACCAAACAATAACCACCGACAAGACTATCATCGGTATCATATGAAATATCGGTAAAACATCTTATATTCTTCAATTCTAACACACATATACATGCATATAACGCAAAATCTTAAGTAAACGTTACCAAAATAAAGGAGAAGAACGACAGCAGACGCCGTAGGTCCGCCATCTTGTTTCTTCCACACTTTTGTGCCAAATAAGAAAACAAACCGTGTAAAAAAAAAAATCACAAAAAATTGTCTTGATTAGATACTATTAATGATTAGAGCACGCGTTTGATATGATTTCTGATTTGATTTTGTTCGATAATTAATTTGTTGATTCTGCTTTTGGTTTCAAGAGATTTGTTATATTGTCCAATATATACAAAATGAGAATTGTTCTGAATAAGAACGGAAACCCGATAGCTTTTTCAGCGACTGCCACATCAACATCATGGAAACTTTGTACAGCATTCCGTTCGCTGTCTTCGAGTTGCCGAACCTCAAACTAAAGAAACCATCATGGTTCAAACAGCCGTCAGCAATGGTGGTCTTTGCATTCATCCTGCTGTCTTATTTTTTGGTTACTGGGGGTAGGTATTTACTTTGTTACTAGACTAATGCAGCTTGCGAAAACCGGCAGCATTTAGTAAAGTTCTTTAAGTGGAACACACGCCCGTTGCAGGAGTGGGCTGGTCGGCAGACCTACCTTTTGAATTGTAACATTTTTACCTTTTTGTTTTTAAACCTCAGCCAACGTGTTGGTATTATTTCAGCCATTTTGCGCCCTTGATTGTGCACTTTCAGACTTCAGCAAAGAAATGGCATAGGTCTATAAAATAAGTCTGAGGGAGGGGGAAGTTAAGAACGTGAAGAATGGTGCCAGCATGCGTGCACAATGTGCACAGGAGTGACAGAATAATCAACATATGATTGTAGTCACTCCATGGAAGGAAGTAATGATTTTAGTATCACTTTATAAATTTGTTGTTACTATCATTTATTGTGTCAGTTTTTAATGTATTTTACTGATTTAGTGATTAATTCTGGCATCACTTGTTTTTTAGTTTTTAAAAATCTTGCTTAGTCACACAGTTTATTCAAGTCAGTATCACTATCAGAATATGATGGGCACAATAGTTGAATTTTGAAACTTGATATTGAATGATAGGACATTGGAATTTTCATCCGAGAGTCCTGGTTTTATTTCCAGTGTCTGGTAGGTTGAGTGTGGGCTGTATAAATATAAATATATATATATATATATATATATATATATATACAGACACACACATATTTATGAATAAATTCCAGTCCTCAGTCAACATGTGCGCAGATCTGCTCTTGTCTTAAATCCCTTCAAAATTATGTATACAGTATTTTGCCAGAAGATCAAACATGTACCGTTATATGTGAAAGATGCCATAATCTAATCCCTGTTAGCATGTGGTGGACTATGAAAACAGAAAGATTATATGTTACCCAGCATGCCCATCCTGAAAACAGAGTTTGGCTGCCTGAATTGTGGGGTGAAAAATAGTCGGAAAAGTAGAAGCTCAGTCTTTGGTTTTTGTACAAGTGAACGCAGAGTTGCAACTACAGAACTAAGCTCCCAAGGATGCTGAAAAAGAAGCCATTAGACTAGTTTTATATGTATATTATACATAATTGCATCCAAAATTATTATCAGTATCAGTTTATGTAATATGATTTACACATTTCACATGTACAATTTTCAAAATCAGTTGACCCCTGTCATACACCCCCATCGTTTGCTTTGTTTTGAATATGATTTTACTTTGATTATAGATTTTTTTAAATGCTGTTTATTGATATGGAACAAAAAAGATGATTAGTTTAGATCACAGTGTTTGGCGGGGCAATATATTTGATATATATTTGATTTTGACTCCGTTTGATTGGCTAAGAGTGGACCGGGCAAGATGGCTTGTCTTTTCACTGTTAGCCACGCGAAATTTGGCCAAGCAGAGCAAACCGATAGGCCTAGTTTGCATCAGTTTGTCATGGTAAGTATATGTATCACTATCACCAAACATGGAGTATAATACAAACTCCTTCTTTGACTTTCAGGTATCATTTATGATGTCATCAATGAACCACCCAGCATCGGATCAACAACAGATGAGAAAGGAAACAGCAAACCGGTGAGCACTTGAACTATGATTAAGTCAGTAATTGGCTAATCACTTACATTATGAAATACAATTATGTCATTGTTACATTGTCATTGCTATTCTGCTAATGGCTATTCATCAGTTTTACCATTTAGAATACTGTTGAAAGTGCTAACAGTATTGACAGCTGATTATATTTCAGTCTTCATCGAGGTGTTTGTAAGTGGCTGTTTGTTTGGGGGTATTTTCCCTTCTGCAGTTGATCTCTGTTGCAGCTGATAAAAGCTCAACAAAGTTGGACAGACAAAATGTTGATGGCATTTGAAATTGAATCTAAATCAATGTATCACTGTAGCAGCCAGTATTCTATTTAAGCTGTCCTGGAAGAGTTTACCACAGTTGAAACTTCGTGTGCATTTGTTTCTTTTCTTAAAGTGTAATATTGATCAAGTGATAAATGAAACATTAGATAAAATGATGTGGAACAGAAGAATGGACAACAAAGACAATAAAACTTTTTTTAAATCTTAAAAGCAAAATTGTCATCCAGCTGCCATTTCCTGATCATGACTGGATTAGTGGAGGGATCAAAAGTTTGCCATGCTGAGTTTTATGGCAGCAGTGTGTGACACCAAAAAGTGATGGCTTTAAAGTTAAGTTCCTTTTTCTACGTCAAAAAAGATGCTTGGGTTTATGATTTATCTGCTCCTGAGTGGTGTGTGAGCAGTAATGAAAAAATCGAAAGTTGGGCGATGTGAAATACTATTTTCACATATTTTCAAGATCTGGAAGTTCCAATCTTGAGGGAAAATTTAGCCATGGCATGTATATCTGTACTGATATAAAATTGTGTGGAATATTGTGAAATGCCAATGATGGTAAAAGATTAAACTTTTCATTATGTTATTTTCAAATACTGTATTACAATTAACATTGTGATGTGTCTGTGTCAGTGTGTGTGTCAAACATTGCATTTTGGTGTGTCACCATGTGTCAAGTATTGTATTGTGGTGTGTCAGTGGCCAAGTATTCACTGTATTGCATTGTGATGTGTCACAGTGTGTTTGAATATATATTGCATTGTGACTTGTCAGTGTGTCAAATATTGCATTGTTTTGTGTCTCACACTTTCTCCCCCTTCTCCCAAGTTTCACAGGAAAAAAAAAATCAAAATGGGCGTCTAGTCAGTCAGATGAGACAGTGATAAATCAAGATCCTGTGTGCAGCACACACATGGCACACTGATAAAGAAGCCATGTCCTCTTGCAAAATTTTATAGAACAAATTTCCACTCTGGTCCAGTGTTTGGTACTCTAATATTTTTCATATGCATGCACTCAAGGCCTGTCAAGTGCAGTGGGTTATGCTGCTGTTGAGGCATCTGCCAAGCAGATGTGGTTAAGCGTGTATATACATACATATATATATATATATATATATATATATATATATAAATGGTCTTCATTCCCACATGAGGACCTGTATCAGCAGATGACCTGTCTGCCTACTCATCCGTCGGACATATATATATATATATAATGAATAAACACGGTTGAAAACAATCACCTATTTTGTTAAACAAAACAAAAAAATTTTAATAAAAAAATCAGAATTTTCGCTGTTACCCACTTGCTTGGTCACAGACAACGTTCATAATAGGTGACGTAATGTTATTTTTTTTTACATCATCTTTCTGATCTTACATGCCGTCTTCTACTATGTAAATATATCATGTTCTAAATATTCCTTCAATCATCTATATACACATCTCTCTCTCTCTCTCTCTCTCTCTGTATCTCAGTGATCATGTATAACCACCATGACAACAAACCGGACTGGTAACTCCAAGAATTCAGGGTTCACAAAGAAAACCCATGGATATCGCTTCTCATGTTCAGTCCTACAAAAACTGTCCCAAGGTTACATATCCAGAACAGTTCTCTTCTTTTCAGCTCCTCCACTTTGTTGACCTGCTCCAACGCTGTCACCTGTAAAAAATCTGAGGCTGCTGTTAGTAGGGTGAGGGGTGCAAGAAACATTGGCAGCGATGGAACGCTTGGTGCCTTTCCTCAGTTTGCAGTCGCTTTTGTGGTTTGCCCATCTCCTCTTAAGTTTGAAGGAGCATCCCGCACATTGTGCCTCCGGGTGTAGTCTGCAGGTCAATAGACCACGTTTGGAGTGGTGCGGGAGAGGTGTTGGTTGATCTACCAGCGCCTTCCATCTCAAGGAGAAATGACATGGTCTGTGAAGTATATGTGTATATATATATGTGTGTGTGTAAATATGTTTTGTTTTTTAAGATATATATATATGTATGTGTGTGTGTGTGTATATGTATATACATTTGTTTGTCCAAAACGCAGTGATGCCTCCCTGAGAAACTAGAAAATTTAATGCCACAACTTTGACTCGAATTTCATTTCCAGGTGGCGTTCATGCCGTACCGTGTGAACGGTCAGTACATCATGGAGGGCCTAGCGTCCAGCTTCATGTTCACACTGGGCGGGCTGGGCTTCATTGTGCTGGACCAGGTCAACAAGCCCCTCATGCCCCGCCTCAACCGCATCCTCCTCATGTGTGTCGGCTTTGCCTGCGTCCTCATCGCCTTCTTCATGTGCAGGGTCTTCATGCGCATCAAGCTGCCGTGAGTAGTTGTCTATATTGCAATAATTGTAATAATTCTTTTTCTTTTTTCTTTTTTCTTCTTTTTTTTTTCTTTTTTTCCTCAGATGTGATTATTATCTGATCTCTCCCCATTGATTTTACTTTCAGTTATGTGATTATTATCTTATCTCTCTGTCCCTCCCTCCCTCTGTTCCCCTTTGATTCAATTTTTATTTACCTCACTTTATTGCTTTGGGAGTAAGTTAAAGAGTTTTTTGGTTTTTTCTTTTTTTAAGTTTTGGAGAAAGAAATATGAATATTTGAAAAAATGTCAGATTTCAGGAACAGTGAATGGCAGAACTTAAAATTTAAAAAAAAATGTACGGGGCTGAGACGTTTGAGTGTTAAAATCTGATGCTCTGTTTGATCTGTTTTTGTAAACTATTTGTCGATGTGTAATTTGTTTCAGTTGTTATTTGTGATATATTTTTATTTGCATGTTATATTCCATTTCACCTTTTATGTTAAATGTATCAGTAGCTCAAGGAGGTGTCACTGCATTGAGACATATCCATATGCGCTTCACCACATCTGCCAAGCAGATGCCTGACCAGCACCGTAACCGAAAGCGCTTAGTCAGGCCTTGAGAAAAAAAATTAAATGAATATCTAAATAAAATTTAAAAAAAGATAAATGTGACAATTGTTTTTTGCATAATTGTTTTTTGTGGGGCCACAATATAATTATCTCACATGAGGCAATTAAGTACACTTGGTATTGTATTGTATTACTCTTTTGTCACAACAGATTTCTCTGTGTGAAATTTGGGCTTCTCCCCAGGGAGAGCTTGTCGTTACACTGAGAGCACAACCCATTTTTTTGTATTTTTTTCTGCCTGCAATGTTATTCGTTTTCCTATCGAAGTGGATTTGGCTGCATAATTTTGCCAAGGACAACATTTTTGTTGCGGTGGGTTCGTTTATGTGCATGAAGTGCATGCTGCACACAGGACCTTGGTTTATCATCTCTTTTGAATGACTAGTGTCCAGGAGCCAGTTGCAGTGCTCGGACGGAAGAGCCTAGTATGGTCGTAACCTGCTACTAACTGTGTGTAGTATGGAACTGACCAGTGGAGTAGTTCAGTCAGTGTGGGCATTTAGTCACGTGTAACCGTCAAAAAGTTAAAACTAAGCAATGCAGCTGGCACCAGACCACTACTCAAGGTCTAGTGGAGGGGGAGAAAATACTGGCAGTTGGGGGATTTGAACCAGTGTGCTAAAATTTTCTTGCTTCCTAAGCGGATGTGTTACCCCTAGGCCAACACTCCACTGATGATGATCTAGGACTTGAATAAAGAGTGAACCCAGTTTGTCATATTATCTTATCATGAAATGATGTCTGTTTTCTTGCGGCGCTGAGGCAGAATCGGTTAGGCATTGGACTGAAGTGATCCGGTGTTGGCTGTTGGTTTGGGTTCAAGTTCCTGTTTCAGTATGGTGTTGTGTCTTTGGGAAAGGCACTTTACTCCGATTTTCCTTATTTCACCCAGGTGTGAATGGTATCCATCTTCAGTTGGGGAAAGTTATAACAGTGCAAGGAGAGGATTGGGCCCCACCTTGCTATGCCAAGCAATAGGATTCACTGACCCAGTGGCTATGAAGTATGGTATCTTTAACCTTTTAACCAATGTGTTTGGTTGTTTCCTGATTTGTGTGTGTTTTTCTGTTGCAGAGGGTACTTGTTGGACTATTAGACAACAGTCGCTGCTGGGATGAATGCAAGATGTGTGTAGTCGGCGTGTTCTGCCTGGGGTGGATTTTATCTTTTAACAAAAATATTTTTTTTATGTATATTGTGTCCCAAATGTGTGTGTTAAGTATGAGTGTTGAATTGAACTTGGATGGTCAATAAAACATTGTGAAAGTCTGTTACAAATGTGTCTGGTGTATGGCTTATGAAAGATACAGAAACTGAGAAAGAAAGAATATAAAAGCTTTAATCAAGAGTTGAAAGAAAAGCAGTATAATTAATCTTGGAATTGTGTTATTGTCCCAACAGGTTTGTCTGTGTGAAATTTAGACTGCTCTCCCCAGGGAGACATGTCACGCCAGCGCAGTTCCAACCTTTTTTCTTTTATCTGCCTGCAACTGCAAGTGTTTGGCTTTTTTCCATTCAGAGTGGACTTTTTTTTTCTTCTTGACAGATATCTGCCAGGGACAACACTTGTTGCCATGGGTTCTTAAGACTTTTATACATGTGTTATGTACATGCTACTCACAGGACCTCAGTTCATCATCTCATCCGAATCGCACACACACACACACACACACACACACACACACAGTCCATGCATGAACAGGAAAGGAGTTATGAAGACCTTTGATAATCAAAGAAAAGAAACTTTTCAGTGTCACTCTGTGTGTGTGTGTGTGTTAGGCCCCAAGAAATGAGTCTTCTCAGGTGATGTAATAAAGTTCACACACACAGTTCAGACTGAATAAAATGGATAAGGTCAATTATGATTTCTTTATTGGGTGAATTTTTTTCTCAAAGTTGGGGGGAAAAAAAGAAGAAAAAAATCATTCTAATCAATCCATTCCATTCACTGCTTAAAAAAACAACAAACATCATATTCTACAAACAAATATTATTTCTTTTTCGTTGTCACTAGTATCAGGTACCATGCCCCAGCCCCCCAAAATCTTTCTCTTCAATCACAATATCCCCTTCACACACCCCGAGTTTCAAGTGACATTTTTCATCGGTTTAGTAGTTGTGATGCAACAATCAACACTGAAGAAGCATCCCACCCAAAACCAACCTTGCAATGTATGTTACATATTTTCCCTGAACAACAGTCTTTTCACTGTTAGCCGTGCGAAATTTGGCCAAGCAGAGCAAACCAATAGGCCTAGTTTGCATCAGTTTGACATGGTAAGTATATGTAACACCAAACATGGAGTATAATACAAACTCCTCCTTTTAGTATTCTTTCACGAGTTGACACATGCGTCAGTCACTTAACATTGTGAACAACATCCTTATACAGATTATGCACAGTATTTGACATATACCTGCAATAAATATATTGCCAAGCACCAACAATAAGTTTACTACATTGTGAAATGATAGAAAGATTAAAGAAGGAACAAAGTGAAATAAATTCAACAAATCCATCTTTACAAAATAATTTCTTTTTAAATTTGCCAAACACTTTTATCTATCAGTGCAAAGTAACTAAATAAAAACAACCAAATGTTGATAAGTTTCTTGTTGATATGGACATTAACTGAGAAACAGAAGAAAAAAAAATGTATTGTTCAGAAATGAAGCTGACTGAATTCTGTCAAAACTTGAACCCATATCAAAGAATGATGAAATGCAATTTATAAAAAGAGTTATTTGTGATAATAACAAAGAAGAAAAGAAAAATGCATGCACTCCATTGACTGCAAACAGAAATAAAACTGCACTTCAATAATCAATGTGTTTCCACATCACACAATTTCTCACTGAAGAATGAAATCCCCCTCTCTCATGCGTGCCAAATACTTGTCCAACATGCATGATGATAAACAATTCTGGTTCTTTTTCAAAGTACAGTTTTGTGTTTACCAAAGACATTATGAAATAACTTCATAAATGATGGGAACTCAACAATCTACACAAGTGAGTGAAAGTTCTACTGATTGACACACTGTGTCATGTATGGCAGCTTCATCACTGAATCCTAAGATTTAGTAGCAACCTGCTTGATTTCCACACTGATGATGAGAAGGGAAAAAAAAGAAAAGAAAAAGAAAACAGTTTTAGCATCAAAATGGCTGCATAGAGAATTATCCATACATTAAAGGATGGTCCTTTTTTTTCACATATCTTCACATTTACACTGAAAGATGGCTCTTTAAGTTTTATTACCGTATCTTCACAGGTACACAGAGATTTTTTTCAAACCATATTCTCACAGCATATTCTTCACAGCTGCATCAAAAGAGGGTTCTCTGTTGTTTTGTTTCTTTTTTTAAATTTTTTATTTTTTATAGCATATCTTCTCATCTACACTGAAAGGTGGTTCTTTATTTCTTTTACTATAATTATATCTTCACAGCTAAGTGCTGTGTTTTTGTTATTGCTCTGTGTGCATGCATGCATGCGTCTGAGTGCATGCATGTGTGTGTGTTTGGTGTTGGGATCATTCAGAAGATGTCAGGATGTTCACTATGTGGCTGAGGTGACTATGCGTTGTATGCATGGGAGTGGGGCTGGAGGGATGACTTGTCATGGAAATTTCACTTGATTATAATTTTTATGTAATCCATAAAAAAATCTTTTTATCATATCTTACTCCTGTGATGTGTCTTGAGCAACACTGCAACAGATATAAACTTATTATTATTGTTATCTGTTCCATATGGAGGCCTTGAGGATCTCCCTGGTCATCATTCGTGCAGGCTTGCTTTATTGTATAGTGTCTTGATTCCCTTTACATATAAACACATTGCAGAAGCTAAATTATATTGTATGTACGCATATGCTGGACAGGACACGTCTGCATGACAGACAGCAGGATCCTGAAGATGCTACTGTATGGCCAGCTGAAGGAAGGCCACCGTGAACTTGGAAGACCCTGCAAGCGCTTCAAGGACACCTTGAAGACAAAACCTCAAAGCCTGTGACATAGACATCGCTTCCTGGGAAACTGATGCCCTTGACTGCTCTCGCTGGAGGACGCTGTGCTCTAGTGGCATAAAGATGTTTGAAAACAAGAGAACGCTGGCCATTAAGGAGAAGCGTGAGCGAAAGAAGCAGGGCTCAACTTCTGGAAACATTTTTCCTTGCAACACCTGTGGGAAGTGCTGCGCATCCAGAATCAGCCTCTTCTCCCATATGACACACACTGACAAATAAACCTGCCTGCCTAATCATCTGTCGGTCTGACGGGAGACTCCATCATCATATGCATACATAAAACTTGAAGATTCTGTTACCTTAGTCGTCATTCCAGCCCTGGGTTGTGGAAACATGAACCAATGCTGCATGCACACTATGAAAATCCCATGCAAGGCTGCCTAAATGAAGGGGCAAAAAACAGTCAATATATACTATTTTTCTGCTTGTGAAAGTCCACTTGTGTTCAGATTCATAAGTACAAATGAATGAACGCCCAGTGGGTAAAGGGTGGAGATTTTTACGATCTCTCAGGTCAACATATGTGCAGACCTGCTAGTGCCTGAACCCCCTTCGTGTGTATACGCAAGCAAAAGATCAAATACGCACGTTAAAGATCCTGTAATCCATGTCAGCGTTCAGTGGGTTACGGAAACAAGAACATATCCAGCATGCACACCCCCGAAAACGGAGTATGGCTGCCTACATGGTGGGGTAAAAACGGTCATACATGTAGAAGCCCACTCGTGTGCATACGAGTGAACGCAGAAGAAGAAGACAAATGAATGAAGAAGTAGTGAATATAAGTTTTTGTGTTTTTTAAAAATCTCTCATGTACTGAATGCATGCTGTGCGTTCCATTGCTTTCACCGACTCAACCACCCAGGAACCTTGATCCAGTAAATGTGCTATGTGTTGTGGTTAGCAACGGCTGCTTCTTCGTTCATGGGCTGCAACTCCCATGTTCACTTGTATGTGCACGAATGGGCTTTTACGTGTATGACCGTTTTTACCCTGCCATGAAGGCAGCCATACTCTGTTTTCAGGGGTGTGCATGCTGGGAATGTTCTTGTTTCCATAACCCACTGAACACTGACATGGATTACAAGATGTTTAATGTACGTATTTGATCTTCTGCTTGCATATACACACGAAGGGGGTTCAGGCACAGGCAGGTCTGCACAAACGCTGACCTGGGAGATTGGAAAAATTTCCACCCTTTACCCACCAGGCACCATTACTGAGATTCGAACCCGTGACCCCCAGACTGAAAGTCGAACACTTTAACCATTCAGCTATTGGCCCGTCAACGGCTGCATTTAAGACAGTTCTGGAGCATCACTTTACATAAATCAGCAAATATCAGCAAGGAACCTCAGAGTCATTTTTGACTCAAGCCTCAATACACATGCTCAGGTGGTCAATCTGATACACACAGTAAATTGTGATTGGTACCTTTCTGTTGAAACTACCAAAACTCTCTCGTTTTCTCCACACAGGCAGATAGTAGTTTGCACAGGACAGGAATGTCAGACCCCTGCCGGAGTCTGTGCTAGTTGGGTCATGGTTAAGTATGTGTAATTAAACTCTTGTTTCAGCTTTTGTGCTTTTACAAATTGACTTCTCTTATTCTCATGGGTTGTCCCCATAATTTTCAATTAAAAAAAAAAAAAGAATAAAAGCAACAAAACAATGCTGCCCATCTGACTCTTTGTGTCCTGCAATACCAATTACATTTGTCCTCACGTCCACACTCAGACTGCACTGGCACCCCGCTGAGGTGAGAATTAAATACAAAGTTGTGTGCCTGCTTCTCTGCTTTCCACCCCAAAGGACCTTCCTTTCGACGGGCGCAATAGCCGAGTGGTTAAAGCATTGGACTGTCAATCTGAGGGTCCCGGGTTTGAATCATGGTGACAGCGCCTGGTGGGTAAAGGGTGGAGATTTTTACGATCTCCCAGGTCAACATATGTGCAGACCTGTTAGTGCCTGAACCCCCTTCGTGTGTATATATGCAAGCAGAAGATCAAATACGCACGATAAAGATCCTGTAATCCATGTCAGCGTTCAGTGGGTTATGGAAACAAGAACATACCCAGCATGCACACCCCTGAAAACAGAGTATGGCTGCCTACATGGCATGGTAAAAACGGTCATACACGTAAAAGCCCACCCATGTGCATACGAGTGAACGCAGAAGAAGAAGAAGAAGACCTTCCTTTCAGACCTTATCAGTGCTTACACTCCCTCAAGAACTCTCCATATATCTTCAGACTCTTTCCTTCTGACAATTCCTCATGCCAGTACATGAACCTATGGTGAATGCTCTTTCCTCTTTGCCGTTACTCATATGTTGAACAACATTCCACAATATAACAATTCATCTGACTCCGTCTCTGCCTTTCGCTCTTCATTAAAAACTCATCTTTTCAAAGGGTTACTGGTCATTTCGCCCCCTTGTCAGTTCACTCCCAACCAGTTAAGCCGCATACTACAGGTCGTTTCACCCCCAACCAGTTCATAAAATATTAATGTTTGATTGTGTATTGTTTTCTTTGAATTCGTGGAAGGCTAGTGGTAGTAATGATTATAGCCAAAACTGGGGATGGCTGAAAAACTGAATTTTATCACTTGGTGAGGATTCAAGCCTGCTAAAATAAAGAGGCCTACATAACAGAAACTGTTTCACAAAGGGTAAATTCAAAACTGTAAAATGTCGGAGTAAGGAATAGCAGAAATCTACAACATGGATTTTTGGGTTTCTGATAATAGGAATACTGGCCTGTGTACAGTTATTATTAGCATATAATAGGCCTATGTGGGTTTTTTTTTTTATATTTTGGGTGTATGTATGCAAATAAAAAGTGCTTTCTGTTTGTCTTTATTGGAGGAACACACACACACACACACGCACACACACACATTTCTTTAATTGGTATCAATTGTGCATGCGATACCACAGCGATATAGAACTATGCTATATCACAGCAGAAAAGAACTATCTGTCTGAAACAGGCAGCCTGGGGCGAAACGACGGCAAAAGGGGCGAACTGACGACCGGTTACCTTTTCAATACCTGTGGGCACTCAAAATTTTCCACTTCTCCAACATTGACCGACGGATGAGTAGGCAGGCTGGCTTATCTTTCGGTGTGAGTCCTCATATGGGAGAAGAGGCCGATTCTGGATGCGCAGCACTTCCCGCAGGTGTTGCAAGGGAAAACATCTCCAGAAGTTGAGCCCTGCTTCCTTCGCTCACGCTTCTCCTTAATGGCCAGCGTTCTCTTGTTTTCAAACGTCTTTATGTCACATCGGAATTAGGCTGGCAGTAAATCATTAGACCATCGGGGTAGCAGATGTGGTATAGTGAAAATGGATTAATTTTTTTTTTTTTTCCGAACGCAGTGACGCCTCCTTCGGAAACTGAACTGTACAAAACGAGGCCATCGGGGTACACGTGACTGCATGCACATATTATAATATGCTTGTGTGTGTGTCACTGTGTATGTGTGTGAGTGTGTGTATGAGCACGTGAGCGTGCGTGAATCTGTGCTTTGCTGTGCTGTCGTGAATCTCGATGGCCTCGCATCTCACTGTTGAGACTTTGCATGCTGAAACGTACCAGTTGATACTGCTTTCTTTATCTCATGCATTTGCCCCCAAACATACACATTTATCTCCCTGTGTGCTAAAAATAGTATTTTCTGCAGGGGTTTCACAGGGCTAATCTGCCTTGCAAATTCTGCCCCGAAGTGATTTATTAACAATATAAGCTTAGTAAACAACTGTTAACAAACATCTGGCCTCTCTCTGACGTTTGAATCAATTTTTGTATGTCTTTAATTACTTACGTGCATTGTTAATCTCCATCGCGAAAAAATAAATTCTGCTTCGCGGAAACACGCAGTTGTGGTTTTGGCTGCACTGGAAGATCGAAAATCGGTCAGACGCCATATTTAAATCTCCATCTGGTCGTTTTCAACCGTAAGTATATTGTTATGTACATTGATGGGTCTAGGTATGTTGTCTTGTTCGTTTGTCTGTCGTTTTGTCGGTGGTGGGTCGGGGAGCGGTGTGAAGGACGGCTGGCTGTCACAAGGTCATGGCCGGGGGTGCAGCTCCAAATTCCAAAATTCTGGAAGCAGACCGCCCATTTTCAGCACAGTGATACTGCAGTTTTACATCTTTATTGCACCAGCTGTTGATCTCGACCAGCAGTAAGTAACCAGGACGAACTGTTTCGTCTCATAAACAGCATCAGATTGGGTGTGCTCGACCGCTAGACTTAGATTTTCACTCTCGAGCATGTGCAAATGTGGCCTTCACCGCAAACCAAAAATATTAGAACTTGATTTTCATTGCTTCCTCGTTTCACTTCGAACACAACATCAAATAATGTCTCTGAAGGCTTTTGTTGAAGTCCCATCAGAGAAGAACCACGCAAAAGAGCCGAATCCAGCCGTTAAGACCATTGGGTCACCGTTTGATTAGATATACTTTGTTTTCATCCATAGACAAGCGTTGTTTACGTTTATAAAGATTCGACCTTGGGACCTTGACACTGGTCAGGGCATGGCAGTTTGAGTGCTTGCTCTCTTGACCCAGTGATCCTGGTCATGCTAAGTTTTATTTTCGTTTTAAACAAAGAGGAGTAATGCTTGTAAAAGGATTTATATTGCACCAGATAAATGGACCTATTTTGTTTACAATATTGATATAAGAATTAAAACAACAACAACAACAACTTATTGAATATATCAGTGTATGGACCTTGTATTTAACTAAGACAAACCAGAAGAAAAGAAATAGGGGAGTGCAGTATGGAGGGTGGTGGGGATGGGGGGGGGGGGGATCACTGTGTATTTACAGTGAAGTTACATGGTGGAAAACTGATACCTACAGAAACAGTTTGACTGCTACATACACCATTCAGTGAAAGGAATAAACTAAAGCCTAAACCCATCGAAGATAATTGTGCTTCTAAACAAGTGAATGAATTAGATAAGTTTATTTTACCCAAAACCTCCTTCAGTGTTTTTGTCAATGTTGTTTCTCTTTTACAGTACTATCACTACTAGACACAGACAGTACAGGTCAAGAGAAACAAATGTGGGGAAACCTTCAATAGAACTTAGAAGCTGTCATATTTAGTTCACATGACAGTGACAGTATTTCAATACTGCTTGTTGATGTTATGGTAATAGCATCTATGTATATGTGCAAAATCTCCGTTCATATTTGGCTTCAAAACACATCTGTACAAATCTGCTTTCATGTAAATGATCAAAATATCTGTATGCATAGGTGTTGGTGTGTATATAATAATAATGATGGTATTTATATAGCACTGAATCTTGTGCAGAGACAAATCTAAGCGCTTTCACACCAGTCATTCACACGTATGCATAACTCTAAAACTGAAGAAACTGAAGACAAGGAAGAGGTAGGGGAGGGAGGCTGTCTTGTGAAGAGGTGGGTTTTAAGGCCAGACTTGAAAGAGCTGAGTGCAGAGACCTGACGAAGCGAAAGAGGAAGTTCATTCCAAATACAAGGTCCAGTGACAGAGAAAGAATGGCATCCAACAGTGGAGTGTTTGAATCTGAGTATGCGTAGACAGAGTGGATCCGAATCCGATCGTAGAGAGTGAGATGGAGTGTAGAGGTGAAGGCAGCCACAAAGATCGGAAGGGGCAGATTTGTGAATACATTTATAACATAGAGTGCTGATCTTATACTTTATTCTGTGTGAGACAGGGAGCCAATGGAGATGTTGCAAAATTGGAGTGATGTGCTCAGATCTCTTCTTTCTTAGGACGAGTTGGGCAGCAGAGTTTTGTATGCGCTGAAGGGATTGAATGGATGAAGCAGGCAAACCAGACAATAGAGAGTTACACTAGTCAAGGCAAGAGAGAATGAGAGAAACGACAAGTCTAGATGTTGTATGTGATAGTGTCTATATGTGTGTCTGTGTGTGCTTTGTCATCGATACATTCCATTTATCTTCATTTAAGTCTTGATTATAATGTCCTGTGTCAAAAATTTTTGATTCCATAATATTTCTAAACTCTATGTTAATTGTTTATTGTTAGTGCTTTGGCCCCATGTGCTAAGGAGGTAGAGCGTATTATAATTCATTAAATGCTTGTTATTTTTAATCATTTGTTGCATTTGAAACCATGCAGTAAATGCCATCATGTTTATGCCATAGTTATTTTTCACCCTTCGTAAGACATAACAGATGAGATAATCTCTTGCAGGACATCCCAAAGTAAAAGAAATGCTTCCTGTATGTTCCACTGGCTCCAGAGTTCTTTCAGTCTTCCTCCCAAGCAAAAGGCACTGTCTGCAGTGGATGGAATGTGCTGAGGAAAATTAAGGGGAAAAAAAAGATCCTTTCACCCATTGACTGTTGAGCCATAGTTGGTGAAAGGAGATCAGTGTGACAGGAGTCTGAAGTGCTGTTACAACTTTTTGTGTACTTTTCAATTGTGTCACTGATTTTGCTGAATAAAACAATGCAAATCACGAGAGGAAAGAGTCCAATTACACAGGATGGTGACTGACATTCTGACCCGTAAGATATGTCTAATCTTGTCAGTAGCAGTTAAGGGGTTAAACATCTCACATTCTATATCCACCCATGCAGACACAGACTAGCAACACATGCAAACTTAAATTAAAAAAACAAAAACAAAAAAAACCCCAAGTGAACAACTACATGCATTTATGCGCCCTCACATTTTTTTTTTTTTTAATGAACATTTGTAGGTTCTATAGTTCTTTATTTATGATAGGCTTAAGCATTTATCCTGTTTCGTTTCCTATTTTGGACAGAACTCTTGAAGCTTGTGAAAAAAAAAAAAAAAATTCTGGATGATTATGATGATGATGATTGTTAACATGTTAGACATTGTTGGCATGTTCAGTGCTGTTGTAAAGTTCTACTGCTGCTGCCATTAGTAAGTATGACTATTAATGTATTACGATGATTGATCAATCAATATCGCGTTGATTTTCCAAGTATGAAGGTTTCGTTTGTATTTTCTTGCTTTGCTTTTGATTGATCAATATCGCTTTGATTTTCAGTGCATGAAGGTTTCGTTGATGATTTCTTGCTTTGTTTGCGTGGTTGCAGATATGAGCGCTGTCTCATCGGGTGAGTTTGGCATCTCACCGTTCCTGCTACAGGCCATATCGTCCCTGTCCTCCCCGGAGAGCCACGCCGCCAGAGACGAGCCAGAGCACCTGGCGATGGAGAAGCCTCAGCAGACCAATGGCGGCAAGGCTGTCACCCACCTGCTCCAGGGGATGAATGAACCTGTGTCTGCGCTGCTCCCAGCCACTTCGCCGAGCAGCTCCAACGGGGACGTGTCGGACAGGGTGGTTGGCGCCAAACCCGAGGAGGTGATGCTGAACGCGGAAATTCAGGAGCGGCTGGCCACCCAGCTGGCGCTGAAGCAAGGACGATTGGTTGCAGCGGCAGCGACATCGCTGGGCGGTTCATCGGCTCAGCCGGTGGTGTCGGATATGAGCATGGTGAACGTGCTGAACGCGCTGGCCTCGCAGCACATGAAGGCCAACATCAAGCAGGAGGAGCCTGAGGCATTTAGCTACGTTTCTGTGGCCTCCCCCTCTGTCTTCACCACCACCACCACCCCCTCCCCCTCCTCCACGGCTGCCGACATGATGCTCCAGCCCGGCCCGGACAACAGCAGCGGTGAGCGCTCCCAGCCCCAGATCATCATCTACTACAATAACAACAACGAGGCGGGGGCTGTGGCCTCGCCTGCCACCACCCACTTGACCGTTGGGGACATCGGTGGGGGGGTCAGGGGTCAGGAGGCAGTGCAGAACTATCGTGTGGTGCTGCACCCGGGCACCGCGGTGTCCAACCCTGCCGCCACCACCATCACGGCCATTTCTGAACCGTCCATGCAGACTGTGATTTCTGAAGCGGCAGCGGCAGCGGCGGCCACCACCACGTCCGTCTTTGACGATAGTTCGGGGACTTTTGTTGCGGCTGACACTGATGTGGGCAGAGAATCATCAGACGGTGCTTGTCCTGTTTGTGGTGATAAGATATCAGGTAAAATATCCCCCCCCCCCACCTCCAACCCCCCCTCCAAAAAGAGAGAGAGAGAGAGATACTATCTCAGATAAAATGAAAGACAGCTTTTTTTCTCTCTCTTTTTTTTAAAAGTATTGAATTAATAAGATCCTGAGGGAAGTGTGGCCAGTGGTTATTGTTCCAATGAAAAAAACAAAATGTTCCTCTGACTGTACTGGTCATGATGTTTTTTTCCTTTTCCATTGTTAGATAGTAACTAAAACTTGTGTATGGTAAGTGGTGGTGGTTTGAGAGCTAAATTAAACTTATTTTTTTTGTTGTAAACCCTTCTGTCGAGTTGAAGCACAATGCATTGTGCATTGTAATTTATTTTAGTGCAAATAAAAGCACATTAGGGACAGATGTAAATATGATATGGTATATTAATGTCCACACAAAAACACAAAGAATTTTGAGAAATGTCTTTGGTGTGTGTGGGGTGGGGGGGGGGGGGGGGGGGAATGGGGGAGGGCAGGGGTGTGGGGAGGGGGGGGGAGGTAGGTTTGATTTTATAATAATAAGGTCCATGACAGTTGATTGTTCAGAACTAGAAAATTGACCACCTTGAACAAGTAAGGGAAAATTTGTGTCAAAATGATTTAGACAACATGCGAGGGACACTTGTTGGGAATATATATTATGAAAACTGCCGTAATGGAGTCTCATGTTACCATATCAAATCCAGACTTGTGTCGGCTGGAGTCCATTGTACTTGTGGAGTATCTTTAACTCACTCAGTACGGCCAGTCCTCTCTTCTCCTCTGCACAGACCCCTCGGATGTCCAGTGGGTGTCTGAATGACCCAACCTTTAGCTTCCGTCGTCAGAATTGTGGTATTCTTTGTCAACTTTCACCTCTTCAGTATAAGAGCCTTCCACTTGCAATATTTTGATGGTGGTAATTGGGATGAAACGCTGTTAATGTCGTCTCTTTCGCCGTTCGTATGGAGAGAGTTAAACCAGGAAGTATTTTAACTCATTCTGCCCCATAGCTACATGCCTGCTACAACTGCCCTGGACCAGCACTACATGGGGCCACTGCACAAAAAACAGAAGAAACAGCGAAAATCGATGGAGCATTGTTGACTTAAATCGGTCAAACAAAGCTTCATTTTCAGTGTCATGCTTCCAGAATCAGTAAATGGTTCAGTTTAGAATACCAGCTGTACAAAGCAAGAATAAGTGAAATTGGAATAGTGTGTAGAATACTGGTACCTGGTCCGCAGGGGAAGTAATCATGGTATGAGTTAACTAGTACCTGGAGAAGAATGAGTTAACTGAGTTCTAAATCAGTGATATTTTAGAACAGGTTTACTTGGTCAGTTTTTTTTGTTTTTATTATACAGCATTGCCTTTCTTTTTTTGTTCAGGCTACCACTATGGGGTGTTCACGTGTGAGAGTTGCAAAGGTTTTTTCAAGCGTACAGTGCAGAACAAAAAGACTTTCACCTGCCACAAACAGGGTGACTGTATAGTTGGTATACAGAACCGGAAAAAGTGCCCTGCCTGTCGCTTCACCAAGTGCATTAATGTCGGCATGAAGTTGGAAGGTAAGGCATCGTTTCTTATTCAAGGGGAATCATTTGTTTTTTGTTGTACTTGTGAATAGATTTAGTGGAACATCAGGTACTGTTGAAAGGGCTAAAAAAAAAAAAAAAAAAAAAGAGAGAGAGAGAGAGAAAGAGATTGATGTGCAACAGTGGGATAAGCTTGGTGCATTGAAAAAAAAATTATAAAAAAAGAGAAAAAAATAACAAAACAAAACAACACCACCAAAACAAAGGAAACAAAATATTGTGGACTCCCATGCACGCACCTTCACACACACACACACACACCACTCAAACACACACGCACATCTGTGTGTATAATATGCACACATTACACACTCTTCATGCACACACACTCCTCACCTATTTTATTCCAGCCACGTTATTGATAGTGCTGTCATTAAGTTTTGACATAAATTTACAGATGTCACAAAAACATCTAAAGGCTGGCTGCCTTTTGTAGTTTTTTCTTTAAAAAAACAAAACAACCCTATTGTTCATGAATCAGAACAGATTTGATAGCAAAGGCCAAGTGGTAAAAAAGTCGGACTTTCAATCCAAGGGTCTTTGGTTCAATCGTGTAACCAGTACATGGTGGGTTAAGGATGGAGACTTTTCCAATCTCGCAGGTCAACTTGCTTGCAGACTCACTGTTGCCTTAACCCCCTTTGTGTTTATACACTATGCACCTATGTAGAAGATCAAATAGGCACATTAAACTAAAGAGCCCTGTAATTTGTGAAGTGCTGGGTGGCCTTTGGGAACACAAACACACTGACCCAGCATGCACATTGTCAATCACCACCCTGACTACGGCTGTCTAGGGTGGGCGGTAAAAATGGTTATCGATGTAAAAGTGAACTCGGAAAATAGTAATGAATATATGTGAAATACAACCCACAAAAGAAAGCAAAAAAAAAAAAAAAAAAAAAAAGCTAACAATAAATCTAAACCAAACCCCCCCAAAACCCAGCAACAACCCTTTTCTTCCAGCAATCCGACAAGACCGAACGCGTGGTGGGCGCAGCTCCTACAACGGGTCGATGCCGCTGGTGAAGCCCGCACGACCGGTGTCGACGCCGCCACGGAAGGTGAAACGGGTCAGTGCAGACTCTGGCGGCGGAGAGACCAAGGCCGTGGCAGCGACAGTGGCAGGGGTGGGGGTGGGAGTGGTCCCGTCAGTTGTGCCGGACCTGACGGTGGCAGCAGCAGCTGTGTCGGAGGAGGAGAGCAAGAACCATGGGCAGCTTGCTGCCATTCTGAACCACTCCACTACACACGGACAGCAGGTAAAGGATATTTTCTCTGTGTGTGTGTGTGTGTGTGTGTGTGTGAGGCATCAGAATGGTCTGCAGATCTGCTAATTTCAGAGGATTTGGGTCCGCCGGTTGTGATTTCAGCTCGCGCAGTTGCGGATTCAGGTTTTTTTTGGTTTTCTTTTTTTTCAGTTATATGTCATTTTTAAACGGCTCATTTTGTGACAGCGCTTGTGTGTATGTGAGAAATATTTGGCTTGAGTGTAACATTTCACTGACGATGGCAACCCATGCTCTCAGGAAAGGCGTATTAATACTGCAAGATTTTAGATTTCTTTTAAGCTTCAAGGGGTGGGGTTCCCCCCCCCCCCCCCTGACCCTGCAACATGCCTTTGCCCCTGTAGCCCACTGAGAGGATTATACTCTGGGGTATTCTGATGCCTGGTGTGTGTGTGTGTGTGTGTGTGTGTGTGTGTGTGCTTTGATTTGTTTTGCTGCCCCAGACAGTCTCCAGAATTTTCTTCCCCTCTGCTAGATCTTTAGTGGTGGTCTGGATGCTAGTCATTCAGATGGGATGATAAACCAAGGTAATGTTTAGCATGCACATAACACACGTTAAAAAAAAAAAAAAAAGCTGCGGTAAGAAAAGAGTCACTCGTACACAGCGAAATTCTGTTGAAGAAAATCTGTATTGATAGTAAAACAAATACAGTCGCAGAAATGAAAAAAAGAAGAGAATGAGAGGAAAAAAAAAGAAGAAAAAAAAAGGTGGTGTTGCACTGTGGCAGTGCGGTCTCCCTTGGAAGAGCAGCACGCATTTCAAACAGAGAAGTCTGTTGTGTCAAAAAGGATCCAATACATTTTAATTTTTTTTTAATGTTTCAATGATGATGAGTAATGATGGAGTGATGAGGATACTGCTGAGGGGTGGCACTTAGGTTTGGCACTTCAGTTCTTGCCAAGGCTTGCACTCTCATGATCCATCATGGCATCAGCCAGGCTGAGAGATACAGACAGACATCTGCAGTGTTGGTCCTGAAAATTGAAGCAATACTCTGAAAGACGCATCTGTGATGGGTTTTTGACTCGTTTGTGTAAACAAAGTGAGTCTATGTTTTAACCCGGTGTTCGGTTGTCTGTGTGTGTGTGTGTGTGTGTGTGTGTCCTTGTGTCTGTGTGTCTGTGTGTCCGTGGTAAACTTGAACATTGACATTTTCTCTGCAAGTACTTTGTCAGTTGACACCAAATTTGGCATAAAAATAGGAACAATTCAGTTCTTTCCAGTCATCTTGTTTAAAACAATATTGCACCTCTGGGATGGGCACAAAAAAATAAAATAAAATGAAGCCTAATTATATGCAAACTGCATTTACTGTTATATTTATATTTTTTGTATTCTCTAAACTTGGCACTTTGACCTCTTATTCTGACCCAACAACAAGAGGAGTCATTAATATCATTTTTTGTTCAAACAGGAACTTCTTTTGCTAAGTATGTAATTTTTATTTATTTTGCAAACGTTTTGGTGCAGATAATGAAAAAGGGAAATTACTCTGCAATTAATGCTAGGGGACTTAATTTATCACAAGTGAGTCTTGAAGGCCTTGCCTCTCTTGTTTTTATTTTATTTCATTTTATTTTATTTTTTAAATTTTATTTATTATTATTATTATTTTATACATATATATATACTTTTTTTCTAAAGGCCTGACTAAGCGCGTTGGTCAGGCATCTGCTTGGCAGATGTGGTGTAGCGTTTATGGATTTGACCGAGCACAGTGACACCTCCTTGAGCTACTGATACCGATACCGAGACTGATTAGCCCTTGAGTGTGTGGTCCCGGTCTTCCCATTCGAGCCTGCAGCATACTAAGCTCTGGGTAGAGTCAGCCATGGGTAAAAAAAAACAAAAACCCATCTTTGATGGGATTTAAACCCATGTCCGACGGGCGCAATAGCCAAGTGGTTAAAGCGTTGGACTTTCAATCTGAGGGTCCCGGGTTCGAATCAAGGTGACGGCGCCTGGTGGGTAAAGGGTGGAGATTTTTCCAATCTCCCAGGTCAACACATGTGCAGACCTGCTAGTGCCTGAACCCCATTCGTGTGTATATGCAAGCTGAAGATGAAATACGCACGTTAAAGATCCTGTAATCCATGTCAGCATTCGGTGGGTTAAGGAAACAAGAACATACCCAGCATGCACACCCCCGAAAGTGGAGTATGGCTGCCTACATGGCGGGGTAAAAACGGTCATACACATAAAAGTCCACTCGTGTGCATACGAGTGAACGCAGAAGAAGAAGAAGTCACTGTTGCTATTTTGGGGGTTTGGGGATGTTCTTAAGGTGTCATTTGTTTAATGTTTATTTGTCTGTCTGTCTATCTACCTGTCTGTCTGTCTGTCTGTCTGTTTGTCAACCAATCTATCTGTCTAGATCTATCTTTCTATCTTGGTGATCTATCTTTCTATATATAGATATATATATATATATATTTTTCTTTTGATAATAATTGATTGTGTTCTGTTTATATAAATTGGCTAAATCGATTCACTCATTCAATAACATTGACATGCATGTGTGCTTTTCTTATTTCATGATTGTAGTAATTATAATTGTTTTTGATTGATAGTATTATTTTGTGTTAAGTGTGCACACAAGTCAGGGAAATCATGTGCTTATTGATGTTCACAATCTTCAGATGCAGATTATACAGATCATGCACAACAAAGACACTGCAGATGCTTGCTTGCATGCACGCATGCACACACACACACGCAGACACACACACACACGCACGCATGCGCATACACACACACGCACGCACACACACACAGAGTCACACGCACGCATGAATGCATGCAAGCACGCCTGCACAAACACACACACACACACACACACACATGCACACACGCATGCATGCATGCACGCACATACACACACAAACACACCCCCACCCCTGCCCTCGTATACAAACGCACCCCCTCCCCCCCTGCATCCCCCCCCCCACACACACAAAATCACAACCACTCCCCACCTGCACCCCCCGACCTCCCACCACCACACACACTCACATGATCCATGGATACTTAAAAATTATTTTGTGCGGGGGGTGGGTGTGGTTGGACGACATTGTTTCCTGTCATTGTTGTTGACGACTACTTGATGGTGTCATGCAGATCCCCCAATCCCAGGGGCCCCCAGTGCCAGAACTCCTGACGGACATCATGAACCTGGAGGCCCTGTTGGTCGATGATGACGTGCCCATGGAAGGGGGAGAGGGGGTGCCGGATGAGCAGGTCTTCTACAACTACCTCATGCAGCTGACCGAGATCCGCCTCTACAAGCTGGTCCGCTGGGCCCGGAACCTCCCGCAGTTTGGCGCCATATCGGTGAGTTGGTGTTTTGTGTTGGAGAGTTGGGAGGGATGTTTGGTGCCAGTTTATGTCAGAGTTGGAAGCGATGTTTGGTGCCATGTCAGTGAGTTTATGTCGGAGAGTTGGGAGCAGTGTTTGGTGCCATATTGGTGAGTTTATGTCGGAGAGTTGGGAGCAGTGTTTGGTGCCATATTGGTGAGTTTATGTCGGAGAGTTGGGAGCAATGTTTGGTGACATTGGTGAGTTTATGTCGGAGAGTTGGGAGCAATGTTTGGTGCCATATTGCTGAGTTTAAGTCGGAGAGTTTGCAGCGATGTTTGGTGCCATATTGGTGAGTTTATGTCGGAGAGTTGGGAGTGATGTTTGGTGACATTGGTGAGTTTATGTCGGAGAGTTGGGAGCAATGTTTGGTGCCATATCAGTAAGTTGGTGTTTTATGTTGGAGAGTTGGGAGCGATGTTTGGTGCCATATCAGGGAGTTGGTGTTTTATGTTGGAGAGTTGGAAGTGATGTTTGGTGCCATATCAGTGAGTTGGTGTTTTATGTTGGAGAGTTGGGAGTGATATTTGGTGCCATATCGGTGAGTTGTTGCTTTTTATCAGTAAGTTTAGTAAGGGGGTAGATCTGGTTCTGTATCTCCCTCTCAACAAACAGATGAGCAGATCCTAGACAAACACAAAATGCAACAATGGGGAATCGATAGATCAAGCGAAAGCTAGGAAATGCAAGGAAAAAAAAAAGAAGAAGAAAGAAGAAAGAAAAAGAAAATGAACAACAACTAAAAAAGCTTAAAGCTGCTTGGATGCACATATTGCAGAAATGGAAGACGGCTTTCAGAAAAGAGGGCACTGCGCAGGCAGGCGAAAGGGAAATAATTTGGTAAGGGAGGTCGCTATCCACGACTACTGCTATTGGTTTCTCTGCAGTGGTAGTATTCACAGGACAGGTTCCTATTGGAGTTTGCAGCAGTGGGTCATGGTAATAGATTAAACATGATTTAGGAAAACAAATTCCTGTCTACTTTATGATAAATGTCGGTCTTTCTCAGTTCCCCTTTCTCAGGGAGACATCACTGCGTTTGGGCAAATCCATTTATGCTTCACCATATCTGTCAGGCAGATGCCTGATCAGCAGCATGATCCAAGGGGCTTAACTTAGCCTTGAGTACATGCATACATTATATTTGTATTTGTAGTTCTTTTTATCCCAACAGATTTCTTTGTGTGAAATTTAGGCTGCTCTCCCCAGGGACAGTGCGTCACTATACTACAGCGCCACCCATTTTTTTTGTATTTTTTCCTTTGTGTAGTTTTATTTGTTTTTACTATCGAAGTGGATTTTTCTTCAGAATTTTGCCAGGAACGACCCTTTTGTTGCCGTGGGTTCTTTTACGTGCGCAAAGGGCATGCTGCACACGGGACCTCGGTTTATCGCCTCATCCGAATGACTAGCGCCCAGACCACCACTCAAGGTCTAGTGGAGGGGGAGAAATATCGGCGGCTGAGCCGTGATTCGAACCAGCGTGCTCAGATTCTCTCGCTTCCTAGGCGGACGCGTTACCTCCAGGCCACCTACTCCACTTGTATATTTGTATACCTATCCGAGTGGGTTTCTTCTACAGAATTTTACCAGGGGACAACACTACATCACCACGGGTTCTTTTTCAGTGCTTCAAGTGTGTGCTGCATAGGTGTACTTGGTTTATCATCCCATCTGAATGATTAGATACCCAGTTTGTTTTTCCAGTCAAACTTGGGAGGAATGGTGAGACGGGGCACCCAAACCCTGACCCTCATGGGTCTGACTGTGTTGGGAGATGAGCAATGTAACTGTTCTGCCACCTTCACGTTAGTTGAATAAAAGGATGTTAAGAGTTAATGTAGTTTCAGGAAAACAGATTCCCGTTCACTTTATAATGAATGTCTCTTGTTTCTGCCACCTTCTTGTCCTTCAAAGATAAGCATGTCAGAGTATCGTAATTTTCAGCATATAAGCCACTGTGTTTTTACTCAGATCTGATCCCTGCGTGGCCCTGTGTGGGGCCACCTGACACATCAAACTCAGTTTTAATTGCACATACTTAACCGTGACCCAACTAGTGCAGACTCCAGCAGGGGTCTGACATTCCTGCTGTCCCAATCAAACCATATAATTATGTGACCTGGTTCGAGACAAAATTTGACAAAAAACAAGAATCGACAGACAGACAGAAAATACGAAAAAACTTAGCCGTATGGAGAGCACAGGAACAGGAGTCATAATGGCTGCCAGAAAAAGAGGGCGTTAGCCAGCGGGACAAAGGGGAAGTTACCTACTTAGGGGAGGTTATTGGCCGTAGTTTCGTTTTCTCCGCATAGGCGGATAGTAGTTTGCACAGGCAGGAATGTCAGACCCCTGCCGGAGTCTGCACTAGTTGGGTCACGGTAAGTATGTTATTTAAACGTAATTTTAGATAGAAAATTTCATATATGACAACATGGTTGATCACAATAATTAAATTCAGGGGGAGAGCGCCTTATGTGCTGCAGCGTTTTGTAGGCCGAAAATTATGGTAAAGGTAAGTTTAGGAAAACCGATTCCCATTTACCTTGTAATAGATCTTGACGGGCAGAATTGCTGAGTGGTTAAAGCGTTGGACTTTCAATCTGAGGGTCCTGGGTTCGAATCTCGGTAACGGTGCCTGGTGGGCAAAGGATGGGGATTTTTCTGATCCTCTAGGTCAACATACGTGCAGACCTGCTTGTGCCTGAACCCCCTTCATGTGAATACGCACGCAGAAGATCAGATACGCATGTTGGAGATCCTGTAATCCATGTCAGCGTTTGGTGTGGAAACAAGAACATACCCAGCATGCATAATCCTGAACATGGAGTATGGCTTTCTACATGGCGGAGTAAATAAGCAAATGTGTGTGTAACTGGAACCTGATTGAATGACACAGGAAACGACTGATGAGTGTCCAATGGCAGCTGTCAGTCACCTCCACCCAGGTAGACAACCTGGTGTGCAAATGATTCCATGTTTTTAAAGCGCTTAGAGCTTGGTCTCTGACTGAGGATAGGCGCTATATAAATATCCATATCATCATCATGATGATGATAAATCCATCTCTCTCTCTCTCTCACCAGACGGACGACCAGATACTGCTGCTGCAGAACTGCTGGTCGGACCTGCTGGCGCTGGGTGTGTGCTGGCGGTCCCTGGGGTCCAGCAGCGTGCTGAGCATCTCGGCCACCCACTCCATCTCCCAGGAGCAGGCGGAGGCCCTGGGGTTTGGTGACGTGACGGCCCGTCTGTTGAGCATCGCCCAGAGCCTGCAGCGACTCGGGGTGGACCAGCTGGAGTACGTGGCCCTCAAGGTGCTGCTGCTGATCTCCCCCGGTGAGTTGTGTGTTGTTGTGTTCGGGGTTCGGTTTTTCTCGTTTGTCTCGTGACTCCATGGCGTGGTAAATAAACAAAACGGTCCTACACATCCCTTCGGTGGTGTTCAGTGGTGCCTGTTCTCTTTTAACGTTCTTAGGACACCACCTACTAAGCCCCCTACTAATCTCGTGCCTGCATGGCAGGGTAAATAAACAAAATGGTCATACTCATTAAAATGTTGCATGTCTGTCCGAGTGTGTATGTGTGCGTGCCAGAAATCTGATTGAAGGACACAGGAAATGAATGATGAGCGCCCAATGGCAGCCGTCAGTCGGCTGTACCCAGGTAGGCAGCCTATTGTGCAAATGACCCCGTGTTTGTAAAGCACTTAGAGCTTGGTCTCTGACCGAGGAAAGGCGCTATATAAGCATCCATATCATTCATTGACTCACTTGTGTAAACAAAGTGAGTCTATGTTTTAACCCGGTGTTCGGTTGTCTGTGTGTGTGTGTGTCCGTGTGTCTGTGTGTCCGTGGTAAACTTTAACATTGACATTTTCTCTGGAAATACTTTGTCAGTTGACACCAAATTTGGCATAAAAATAGGAAAAATTCAGTTCTTTCCAGTCATCTTGTTTAAAATAATATTGCACCTCTGGGATGGGCACAAAAAAATAAAAAAAAGAAGCCTAATTATATGCAAACTGCATTTACTGTTATATTTTTTGTATTCTCAAAACTTGGCACTTTGACCTCTTATTCTGACACAACAACAAGAGGAGTCATTATTATCATTTTTTGTTCAAACAGGAACTTCTTTTGCTAAGTATGGAATTTTTTTTTTATTTTGCAAACGTTTTGGTGCAGATAGTAAAAAAGGGAAATTACTCTGTAATTAATGCTAGGGGACTTAATTTATCACAAGTGAGTCTTGAAGGCCTTGCCTCTCTTGTTTTTTTTGCTGCCCCATCATCTGCACCGTTTCAGTGGCATTACTCGCGCGCCGCTCATTTCGATTCCCTCGTACATGGCCACACCCAGGTTCGCCCGTCACAGTTCCAGTGTCGGCAGTCCGCAGGGAACCATCGATGTTAGGTCGCCACACACCAGAGGAGACACTGCACTGCTGCTGAGTCCCTTCGGTGGTGTTCAGTGGTGCCTGTTCTGATTTAACGTTCTTAGGACACCACCTACTAAGCCCCCTACTAACGACAATAATGGCTTAGCCGCGGAGCCAGACTGAGCGAGAGTCCCTCCCAGAGTGGAGACCGCCACCACGTCCCTCAAACAACAGCCCCCCATGAATCTGCCGACACTGAAGACATTGACAGGACTCACCCACGCATGGAAGTGGAGGGAGGTCACCATGAGAGCAGGGCATGAAAGGCCACAGACTTTGAGACTGTTTTGTTTATACTGATGATGATGGAGGAGGAGGATGACAGTGATGATGACGATGTTGCTGTGGAGGTCCATTTTGGTTTGGGACTGTGTGACAAGGCTGTACTATACGCTTCCTGTCATAATGATATCCTGGTGTTAACCAGGCCCGAGAGATAAAGACACTTGCAGTGTTGGTCAGGTAATTAGAGCAACACACCCAAAGATGCATCCTTGGAGTGGATGACACTCGACTGTGTGGTCCCAGTCTCCCCATTTAAGCCCACAGCACACTCAACTCTGGGTAGGAGCCGGCCACGGGCCGAAAAACCCACCTGCACTGGGATTTGAACTCGCGTCCTCCCAGCCATCAGTCAGCGACACTTCGCCAAGGTGGCTGGTTCAGTTCTTCTAGTTTGTCTCGTGCCTGCATGGCAGGGTAAATAAACAAAATGGTCATACTCATTAAAATGTTACATGTCTGTCCGAGTGTGTACCCAGGTAGGCAGCCTGTTGTGCAAATGACCCCGAGTTTGTAAAGCACCTAGAGCTTGGTCTCTGACAGAGGATAGGCGCTATATAAGCATCCATATCATTCATTCATTTTTGTCTTGGGAGGAAGGTGGCAGAATGGCTTAAGACGCTCATTTAGATACCAGTAAAGAGTCCCTGAGGGTCTGGGTTTGAATCTTGCTCTCGCCCTTTCTCCCAAGTTTGTCTGGAAAATCTGAGCGTCTAGTTGTTCAGATGAGATGATAGTACCCGCGCGTAGGCACCCAGCGAAAATCCGATCCCCAACAGAGAAAGGAAAGACAGGATCAACTTACAGGTAGAAAAAAACGAACGAATCGAGGGGGCCGAGTCAAAACGAGTACACAGAATGTAAGAATAATATACAGACAAGCCGCATGCAGCAAAATAAGGCCAGATGAATACACTTAATAGCCAAAAAAAGCGTAAGACGAGACAGAGCGAAAACCTGACACGATGGCGTGGCATGAGATGATAAACCGTGGTCCCATGTGCAGCACGCACTTGGCGCTCTGAAAAAAAACCCCACAAAAACATGGCAACTAGATTCTTTTGCAAAATTCTGTAGAAGAAATCCACTCTTGATAGGTATGCATGCACTCAAGGTTTGACAAAGCGCGATGGGTTATGCTGCTGGTCAGGCATCTGCCTGGCAGATGTGATGTAGCGTATGGATTTGTCTGAACACAGTGGTGCCTCCTTGAGAAACTGAAAACTGAAACAGTCTTTGTCTTCTTCTTCCAGAGTGGCTCCTGATATCGCCTGGTGAGCGTGTGGGGTGTGGTGCTACTCTGTTGTTTTGAGTTTATACAGATTTATGTATTGGTGGTTTCACTTGATTTTGTATGTTTATATTTTTCGATCTGGACGACGGAATGCTATAGTGGTTTTGACAATTAAGAATTGTTCCACGTTTTCCTCATGGGGTAGCATAAGAATCACAGCTACACCAGGCATTGCAAACATGTCTGAATGGAAAGTTTCTTCATGAGATTCTGTAACAACACACTCCACAGCTAGCCAGTGAGTTCAGGACCCCACACGACAAGCTAATCTGCATACGTATCGAAAATGGCGTTGCAGTGGACATTTTTGGAGCAAACTAGATCTCAACAGCGGCTTTTACTGCTGCTGAATTGATTGAAATGCTTCAGACTGAAGGTTTCAACATCGACGAGGATGAAGAAGACGTTAATAAAGTATCTGTAGTGAAGAAAGCTACCAGCAAGAAGTTACTGATAGTGATAGTTTCTGAGAGCAGTGAAGAGGGAGTGGGGTGGGCGTTCACACGACGTGAGGAGAGGGGTCAGTGGGTCAAGTACAGCGAGTTTCATTCAGTTACTTTATGTTTTGTATTTTTTGGTGATTTTTTTTCCTAACCCTAACAAATGGGTCGTCTGTGGGGAAAAGCAAGGGAGAGAACTATTAGTCCAGAGTGAGTTAAGATACACACTTTGGCTAAGCGCAATAGCCGAATGGTTAAAGCGTTGGACTTTCAGTCTGAGGGTCCTGGGTTCGAATCACGGTGACGGCGCCTGGTGGGTAAAGGGTGGAGATTTTTACGATCTCCCAGGTCAACATATGTGCAGACCTGCCAGTGCCTGAACCCCCTTCGTGTGTATACGCAACCAGAAGATCAAATACGCACGTTAAAGATCCTGTAATCCATGTCAGCGTTCGGTGGGTTATGGAAACAAGAACATACCCAGCATGCACATCCCCGAAAATGGAGTATGGCTGCCTTCATGGCGGGATAAAAACGGTCATACACGTAAAAACCCACTCGCGTATATACGAGTGAACGTGGGAGTTGCAGCCCATGAACGCAGAAGAAGAAGAAGAAGAAGGCTGAGCATGCCAGGCCTGTTGAACCCCAGGTTGCAAAACTTTTCAGTTTTACAGAATATCAGGTCACTCCCATCCCATCCATGCCAGAGTAATGAGGCTGGGAGAGTAATACGTACAACACTGAAGTGGTGTCAGGAGAGAGTTGGCACTCTTTATTGACTCGCTTGTGTAAACAAAGTGAGTCTATGTTTTAACCCGGTGTTCGGTTGTCTGTGTGTGTGTGTGTGTGTGTGTGTGTGTCCATGTGTCTGTGTGTCCGTGGTAAACTTTAACATTGACATTTTCTCTGCAAATACTTTGTCAGTTGACACCAAATTTGGCATAAAAATAGGAAAAATTCAGTTCTTTCCAGTCATCTTGTTTAAAACAATATTGCACCTCTGGGATGGGCACAAAAAAATAAAAAATGAAGCCTAATTATATGCAAACTGCATTTGCTGTTATATTTATATTTTTTGTATTCTCTAAACTTGGCACTTTGACCTCTTATTCTGACACAACAACAAGAGCAGTCATTATTATCATTTTTTGTTCAAACAGGAACTTCTTTTGCTAAGCATGGAATTTTTATTTATTTTGCAAACGTTTTGGTGCAGAATAGTAAAAAAGGGAAGTTACTCTGTAATTAATGCTAGGGGACTTAATTTATCACAAGTGAGTCTTGAAGGCCTTGCCTCTCTTGTTGTTTGTTAATCATCTACTCTCCTGGAACCAGTTGCATTGCTCGGATGGAAGAGCCTAGTATGGTTGTAACCTGCTACTGACTGTGTGTGGTATGGAACTGACCAATGGCGTAGTTTGGTCAACGTAGGCATTTAGTCACATGTAACTGTCAAAAAGTTAAAACCAAGCAATGGAACTGGCACCTGGTCTCATTGTTCCTTTGTGTCGAATCAAATAACAAGACAACTATGTGTATTCTGTATCGTCCATATATTTTGTTTAGCTTATTCATGATTAAAAGGCTATGCCTGTCTTGAATAAAAAGCTAATTTGTGTTTGCCACATTTCTTCTGTCATTGCTGCTTTGTGCACATGTCAGATGATTGGTATAAGGACAAGCCTGGAGCTCCTTATTATTTTTTTTTAATCTTAGAAAGTGTCTGGGTTTGTTCCAGTCTACCTAATCTTTTATCTACCTGTGTGCTAGCTGAATGGGTGACTTGAAATTGTGTATCTTGTGTATGGAGAGAGTTACCACTTTTCATTGTTTGTTAATCATGCCAGAAATTTTTTTTTCCCACCAAAATCTTAGAAAAAAAAACTCTGTTGTTGAGAGAACCTGAGGTAGAGGGCCCTTACGATTGCGCCATAATTTTTAGCTTGATTGGCCAAACGAGCTAAGTGAGTTTGTGACCTGATACAAGTCTTCGTCGGATACAAGACATGAGTGTCAAAGAATCGATAGACAGAAATATGAAAAAACTTGGCCGTATGAAGAGCACAGGATCAGGAGTCAAGATGGCTGCCGGAAAAAGAGGAAGCCCGTCAGGGATACAGAGGGGGAGGTAACCTACTTTCAGGAGGTTATCGGTCGTAGCTACTTCAGTTTTCTCCGCATAGGCGGGTAGTAGTTTGCACAGGACAGGAATCGGACTCCCTGCTTGAGTCTGCACTAGTGGGTCATGATAAGTATGTTAGATAAACGTAATTTTAGGAGAAAAATTTCCTTTTCCTTGTCTTTAAAAAAAACCCCAAAAACCCGAAGAAAAAACCCCAACAACCACCCTGTTTTTTCCATGGGTGGCCACGACAGACGTGAAGGGCCTGCGGGAGCCGGGCAAGGTGAAGGAGTACCAGGAGAAGCTGTCGGAGGCCCTGCTGTCCTACACGGGGGCCCACTATGCCCAGGCCCCGGGCAAGCTCGGGGAGATGCTGCTGCGGCTGCCGGAGCTGGCCCGCGTCTCCTTCCTGGCCAAGGAGATCCTCCTGGGGGCCCTCCCCCCGTCCCTGGCCGGGTCCTGTGGGCTGCTGGTGGAGCTCCTGAAAGGGGAGAACGCTGCCAAGGACTAAGGTGGTGGTGTGTTTTGGGTGGGTGGGTCGCTGGGTGGCAGTGGGTGGTGGGGGTTTGGGCTAGGGTGATGATTGGGAAACCTGGGTTGGTGGGGGTGTGGAGAGGGGTGGAGGGTTTTGGATGTGCATAGGTAGGAGGTGGAGTCGTTTCCAGGGGTGTCTTTCTCACACACACACACACACACACTATAGGTAGGTCTGGCCAAATTTTCAAATTCATAGAGGAAGCCTCATATTTGCGAGAATGAAAGAGTGCAATAAAGTAAGAAGCCACACCAAATTTCAGAGCAATATCTCAAATAGTTTTTGAGATATAGAGTTTTGAATTTTCACACATGCATGTGTGAGTGCACAATGTGTCATACACTCTCACACACACACACACACATACACACAAACCCACAGACACACACACACACACACACACGCACCACACATTTTTCTGAAGGGAAGAATCTACTAGCAAAACACTAACAAGGAGGAGGGTGCTGGGGGTCAGCAGACAGTGGACACGGGTATCATGGAAGTGGCTGGGGTCTTTGAGAGTTTCAGAAAGGAAGGAACTGCTGGCTTAAGACTGACATTGAGGGGTTGTACATGCACACAATAGGCACAGGGCCGTATGGAAGTCCTTGGGGGACTTTTGCCAAGCTTTTGAGAGATGTAATTGCAGTCCATTTTGCTCCTTGAAATAGCTTTTGCAGAGCCTTTTTTTTTTTTTTTTTTTTTTAACCCAGAACTTTGCTCCTTGAAATAGCTTAAAAGCTTTAAACAACAACAACAGAAGAAACAATTGTTCAGTACAGTGCCCCGATGGCGGTCATCCACAGAGTCTTTGGGGACGGCCAGTCTTCTGCCTTTCCTTCCCTATGTGATGTCCAGTTGGGTGCACCCTGTTTAGTCCTGTCGTTAGACATGAGGTTGGTCCTTTCTTTTCGTTCACCTCTTCAGTGTGAGAACCTACCTACCGCCTGAAACGTATTTTAACGATGACAGCATCAGTGAACCATCATCACTGTTGCCTCTGGTCATCCGTACGGAGATAGAGTGACAGGAGAAGAAGCGATGATTTGCTGCTGCTTGAAACAGACAAAAGTGCCGCATCAGCAGCAGCAGCAGCAGCAGTAGTGGTGTGGGATGGGACGGGATGCTGATCTGCAGTTATAACCATGGTGTTCAGAGACTGTTGACGGAAAGGTTCCTTCCCAGAATTTGGGATTGATTGGTTGGACCAAGTGGTTACCGAAGACCAGTTGATCAGTCATTTTTTTTTTTTGTGTGTGTGTGGATATTTGAACATCGGAATGGATTTCATTGATTGTTGATTGATTTGTGGGTGAGTGTCAGAACTGATTTTGTTGTTTGTTGTTTTGAAAACGGAACTGCTGAAGAGGTAAGGGTTGTGACAGAGTGGGGGGAGGGGTGTGGTTGTCGGGGTGGATCGGAAATCAACGGATGGAGGTTGCGATAGAGTGTACGTATGATTTTTTTTTCTTTTGTTTTTGGTCAGTTGTTTTGTTCTTAAAAAAAAAAGCTTGCTTGTTGGTCAGTGCATGGCTGGATTGGTGTGTGTTCGTGGAGGCTGTCTTGAATTGATACGGGTGGGGTTGTGGGTGGGTCTGGATTTGATTGGTTCAAATCGAACGTAACTGTATGAATAGAGAGAGTGTCCTGGTTAAAATTGAATGTAACCGTATTGATACAGTCTGGTGGCAAGGTTGGAATTGAATATGGCTGTATGGAAACAGTCTGATGTCAAGGTTGAAATTGAATGTGGCAGTATGGATAGGCTGTCGTCTTGTTTAAAATTGAATGTGGAAGTCTGGATAAGAATGTGGTGGTGTGTTGCCCTTAACAAGGTTTGATTCTGGGTGTCGGATGGTATTTGTGTGGTTGAAGAAAGGTTGTGGGTGTAGACTGTTCCATTCTGATTGACTTTTGGGTTTTTTTTTGTTGTTGTATAGTTTGGGTCATGAAATGAATGCACTGAATATTTGTGGGGATGGAGAAATAATGGCAGTTGATTTATCAATGATCAATTGTTTGCAGTTGATTGATCGATTGATTTGATGATTTATCGATGTATTGATTGTTTGATCCCAATTGATTGATGATTGATAGGTTGATTGAATATTAATCTTTGGTTTTGAATGGGAGAGACTTAAAGAGTTGAAGACAGGATTGACTTGATGACAATTTTGTGAAAAATCAGTTCATTGACTGCATAATCAGTTTACTGGTGAATTGATTAACACTTGTAAATTCAAAAAAAAAAAAAAAAAAGAAAAAAAAAAGTGTTGTTTATTGCACGGATTATTGTGTTTGCTTGAACTGGTGATTGGATGGAATGATTGTTGAGTGATGGAAAACTAACAGGAATGATCAATCTGCAGACTCCTGCTGGCTGGAAACAGGACAGAAGTGGATCTGTGTGTTGTTGAAGTGACACTGATCAGTTTAGACTTTATTCGTGTAGGTTCTATTAACACACCGACTTCCAAACATTGCTTTGAGAGATAGTTTTCAAAATCTATGGAGACATGCTCTAGAGGCGAGTAGTAAATGTTTGTTTTATCGAAATTTCAAAAGTGGATTTGGTCGAGAAAAATATATAAGTCAAATGCCTGATAATTATGTTATCAGCTTCTTCAGATTTCGAAGTAGTAATCATAAGCTGGAAATAGAAACAGGGAGACACAAAGGCATACCATGAGAGTTACAGTTTTGTAAGGTTTGTAACATGTCTGTGATTGGTGATGAGTTTCATTTTATAATGGAATGTCCCAATTATGATCAGTTACGAAATAGATATGTTCCTAAAAAAATATTTGTCTCCAAAATCGGTTTTTAATTTTTGTAATATGCTCAAAGGAGGCAAAAAAGTCATTTTAGCTGTAAGTAAGATGATTAGATTTGCAAATGTTGCCTAGTTATACTTTTGGAGTTAAAAGACATTTGTGTTTTCTCAACTTTTATGTGACGTTGTTGTGTATTTGGAAATGTTTGTTATGGGCACGAAAAGAGTAATTTGCAGTAATCCTCCATACTCCAATAGGAGTGAAAGGATAATTAAAACTTGAAAACTTGAGTGGATGATTGCAGGAGTTGCGGATCAACCAACAGTCACGCTTGTCTGTTAACCATTGATGATGGCGCCTAGTTTGACGAGCCGCCCCTTGTCATTTTTGTGACGAAATGTTCATGCCCGTGTTCATGTGTATGTAGGATCAGTCTGAGCGGTTCGAGGCCTCCGTGAGGAATCGGACAGTGAGACGGAAAAGTCTGGAGTTTGGGTCGGGGATGGTGTGTGTGTATTGCTCCGTGGCATTGGACTCTGGAGGGGAAGTTGGTGAGAACGGTCGACTACATATTATTATTGTATTATTGTGTCTGTGATGGTTCCTGATCATAAGGCATAGGCAGGTTTTTTTGTGTGTTGTTGTTATTGTTGTTTTTTTTTGGGGGGGGGGGGGGGGAGGGGAAGAAAACTGCCATTAAGTTAACATACGTGTGTGTGTGTGTGTGTGTGTGAGAGAGAGAGAGAGAGAGAGAGAGAGAGCAGACAAGACAAAATCTTTATTTACTGGAGGACAGGAGAGCGGGAGATAGATGCCAAACATTGTGTCCTTTATCTAATTAAGTATCTTTTTAAGCAGCTATTTTTGAAGTATCATTCACATCATATTATTGTCGTGTTCTGTTTTATTTTCTTTTTTTGGTGTGTGTGGGGGAGGGTGTATGTGTTTGTGGGGGGTGGGGGGTGGGGTGGTTGTGAGAGTGTGCAGCGTGGTAAGTTGTCAGCCAAACTAAGCAGAGATTGCGGGTATGTTCTCACATTTGAGTTCAGTGACTTCAAGTGAAATTCCATCAGACCCCCCCCCCCCTCCCAAATTCTGCGAAATTGGCATGCAAGCATTTCATGAGAAACTTGCATGTGAAGAAAATAGAGTTGTCCATCTACAGACATGAAATTTACCCACCCCCAATTTTGACTAAAACCGTGGCACCAGTACAAGTAAAGCAAGCTCTCTGTGTCAAAAATAAAAGAAATTTGAATGTATCCCTGTTACTGTGGAAGAAGACTTGCAGAACTTCTTCTTCTGTGTTCGTGGGCTGCAACTCCCACGTTCACTCGCATGTACACGAGTGGGCTTTTACATGCATGACCGTTTTTACCCCGCCATGTAGGCAGCCATACTCCGCTTTCGGGGGTGTGCATACTAGGTATGTTCTTGTTTCCATAACCCACCGAACGCTGACATGGATTACAGGATCTTTAACGTGTGTATTTGATCTTCTGCATGCATTTACACACGAAGGGGGTTCAGGCACTAGCAGGTCTGCACATATGTTGACCTGGGAGATCGTAAAAATCTCCACCGTTTACCCACCGGGCGCCGTCACCGTGATTCGAACCCGGGACCCTCAGATTGAAAGTCCAGCGCTTTAACCACTAGTCTATTGCGCCTGTCGATTTGCAAAACAAAAAGAGGAAGCATTGAATCTGGGTGAGGAACATTTTGAAGTTCAGGCAGTAATCAGGGTGCTTGCAAAACAACCTGACCAAGGAGCTTGATTTTGATGGCGATCAGTTCAAGAAATGCATGCAGTTAAGAAGGAAGCAATTTGCTTAGGTCATAGACCTTGTTGAGGGGGATCTCCTCAAAAACTGCTTCAGATGAGAAAGGATCTGCCCAAAGATCGGTAAGATGCGTAAGCGAAGTCAAAAGTTTTGCTTCCTCGGGGAAAAAGAAAAGAAAAAAAAAGAAAAAAGTTTCACTGTAAGCTTGTGAAATTTTGGTCTATAAATTTACGCATTGTCAAAAAGGTTGATGCGAATTTGTTTTTTTTTCAGTTTGAAGTTCACATTGAAAATTTCGCAGCGGTTTTTTGGGGTCCGTGGAATTTCACCTGTACCTGCCTTTATTGAGATGACAATCAGAATCGTTCATCTGTGCAGTTTTAACCTTTTTTTTTTTTTCTGGGCCCAGTCTTGATGTGACTGTGACAGATCTCTACGTCTTGCATCATTTCAAGGCAGGAAGAACTTAAGAGGCACTTGATTGGGGAATGAATGATGAACGCAGCCTGGAGAGAGGAGGAGGAAAATGCATAATTTTGGTAATTCGTGGACGCATAATCAGTTTATGGTTTTCTGCTTTCTTTTGTGTGTGTTTTTTTGTTGTTGTTTGTGTGTGTGTGTGTGTGTGTGTGTGTGTTGCGTGTTGCGTAGGTAATAATTATTTGCAAAGTAAAGAAGATGGTACAGAGTATATCATTATATAGGACGTTTCTTTTTGCTAATTCAGTGATTTTTGCTGCTTGTTTTGTTTTGTTTTGTTTTATTTTGATCCCACAATCTTTCACAACATCTCTCGCACTCAGGCGCTCACTCTCACCCACCCACTCACTCAAGCACTCACTCTTGTTCATTTACTCTCTCACTCACTCTGAGTCCCTCACTCACTTTCACTGATTCTCACTCATCGCTTGGTCTCACTCACTCACTGACTCGCGCAAGCACTCAGTCCCTCACTCATTCACGCTTACACTCATTCTCTCTCACTGTCACTCACTCAAGTCACTCTCATACATTTTTTTAAATTATTTTCATCACTACTACCTTTTTTTTTATATCATAATTATTATTTATTTATTTATGTAAGCTTATCTTTTTTTTTTTCAAGTTCTGACTAAGCGCGTTGGGTTACGCTGCTGGTCAGGCATCTGCTTGGCAGATGTGGTGTAGCGTATATGGATTTGTCCGAACGCAGTGACGCCTCCTTGAGCTACTGACACTGACACTGACACTCACACATTTTATTCACTCTCTCATACTCACTAACTCAAAATGTTTTTTTTCCAATCACATCCAAGGCATAATTAGAATAATCTCAAACAGTTTTCAGGTGATTTGCAGGAGCACAAGAGAAGAACATGCGAATGTGCTGTACCTCCACTACAGCAATGAAGACCATGATTCAGCATATCAGCCTGAATGCATAGCAAGTTAAAGGTTTTCATTGGTAGAGGTTTTTTGTTTGTTTGTTTTCGTGGTTTTCCTGATTCTCTGCCATATGTATACCAGAATATCAATGATTTTTTTTAGGATGTGTGTTAATTATCCGTTCCCCCCCGCCCCCCTCACACAGTGTGGGTGAGGGGGTGGGGGTGGGGGATTTTTTTTTTTTTTAATCCTCTGGATCAGCATTATGGCTACGTCGGGAATTGAAACAATCAGGAAAAAAAAAAAAAAAAACCCAACCAAAAACAGATTACACCTCCAATGGATATCACTCTCAGGTTTCTGTTGTTGTATTTTTGCTTTCCACTTGTCAAGTTCCTTTACTACATACAGTGCCTTTGGGGGTGGTGAGAAAAATACGGAAACAGTATGTCATGGTGTGGCTTGCTTTACTCATGATGCTGTAGCAGAGAAAACTATTGTATAGTGCAGGGGCTGTTTGGTGGGACAGTTAGGATTCTGTCGCTTGATGTAAAGTGTGTGTGTGTGTGTGTGTGTGTGTGTGTTCATGCTAAGAGTATGTGTGTTCATATGTATTTCGTTGGGTTACGCCTACTGTCAGGCATCTGCCTAACAGATGTGGCGTTGTGTGTAAATAATTATTGTCATGCATGAGATTGTGAGTGTGTGCATGCTCACATGTTTTACATACACAAATTGGAGTACTTGGAAAGACTGTCTTCATTGAAAGGGAGAGGGGGGAGGGGGGGGGGGGGGGGGGGGGGGGGGGGGCAAGAATGTTACAACATGGATAAGTTCATTGATGCTTACTGATAAATTTTATGCACTGGATGATAATTTGTGCTGCTGAAAGCCTTGTTTTATTCATGATCTAATTTTGGTAATGTATTTAAAACTTTTTTGTTTTTGTTTTTTGAAACAAGAGCATGTTTTTCTGGAGTAAAAAAAACAACAAACTCCATTCACATTATTGTTCTTTTTTTCTTCTTTTGTTTCCTTTATATCACATATAAATAGAATTGAATAAAAAATATATAGGATAAAAATCTATTTCAAAAATCTAAAAACAATCTAAATGAAGCTGAAATACAAGCTTTGAAGACTTACAGTAGAGAAATGGTGAAAAATGTTATGAAATGATATGGTAGTAGAGAGCCTGGAGGAATGAAATGGACTTCGATATTTATGATGGTGTGTGGAATGTAAGATGTTTTTTTCTTTATGAGAAAAATGGTCATTTTTACACACTGTAAACTTTGTTATTATGAGATAGAAATGGTCATAACAGTGCATTTTGACTGGCCCATTTAAATGGTCATCAGTGCATTTTGATTGGTCCATTTCGATGGTCATCAGTGCGTTTTGATTGGTTCATTTAAATGTTCTTCAGTGTGTTTTGATTGGTCCATTTAAATGGTCAGTGTATTTTGACTGGTCCATTTGACTGTTATTGTCATCGTTATTGATATCAAAATTATTATTAATATTATGAGAAAGGAATGATCATCACTGCATTTTGTCTTGCTTCATTTTTACGTTCAGACTGCGGAACCTCCCCCCTCCCCTCCACGCCCCCAACCCCCCCACCCCCCCAATCTCCACACTTCCTAATCCCACACTTTGTCACTTGTGTTGTCCTTCATACTGAACAACTGTTTTGATTTAACCAGTCGATGTCACATTCCGTCATAATGATATACACACCAGCATTTGTGTTCCTCAGAGTAAGAATTGTGGTGTAAGAAAGAAAAACCAAAACAGAACAAACAAAAAGAAAAAGAAGAGAGAAGGGTACGCTGATAGTTAGTTTGAGAGAGAAAGGGAGAAAAAAAAAAAAGATTGCACTGCGACGCTGGATTATTACATTTTGCTCAAGCTGTGTATGATGATAATCATTTCACATTTTAATACATGAATAATACTTGCAGCAGTGGTGAGAAAGCGCTGACCACTTGCAAAAGAAGTGTGTTCAGTACGCGTTTTAGTCTTTCAGCGAAAACAGATGCCGTGTTGCTGATTATTATTGATGTCTGATTTAAAACTTGCAGCAGGCGGTGAGAAAGAAGCGGGGGCTGCTGCTTGCAAAGATGTGTGTTCGGCGTGTGTTTTGTCTTTCAAGATGTTGCATGTAGCTGATTATTGCGGAGTCGTTTTGAAGCATTTAAAATAATTCCTGAATAAGTCGCCACCATCCATTATTGGGTGCTCAGTGCCTTTGTTTTTTTGTTTTTTTTTCCTGCCCGATGTTGTCATGATTATTATTTGTTTTTTGTTTTTTTTCTCCTGGCTGACTTTGTTTGTGTACTCATGATTGTTGTGGATCATTGATCTTAATGAATGTTAGTTGTGGATCTGGTTGTGTGTATTGTGGGCATTGTATTATAGCTAAAAAAAAAAAAAAAAAAAAAAAAAACCAGTCTGAGTTTCAGTTAGTCTGAACAAGTTTCAGTTTTTAAAGCATATATTCTTAATAAAATGAAAATACTAAACAGTATGAATGGAGCTTTTATTTAATGAAAAAAAATCAAATCTGTGTTTGCTCGCTTGATTGTTTTGCGTATTTCATTAATCTGATTTGTATTGTTAACCTTGACCCTCAACTGAGAAGAAAATGGAAGAAATGACTCGTGTATAGATGTTGATAAGGGAACATAAGAACTGTTCAGGCACCAAAAAACGTTTTTATTTTCATTTCAAAGTAAACCATCAGAAAGAGATTATGTGAAAGAAACTTGAATCCTGCCCCACCCCCCGTCCCCCATGCCCCCCTGGTTTTTTTTTTTTTTTTTTTTGAGGACTCAGCTTTTTGCCTTTCCATTGCCATTATTATTATTATTATTATTATTATTGTTATTGTTGTTATTATCATCATCATTGTTATTATTATTATTATTATCATTATTATTACTAATAATAATCATCATCATTTTTCAGATTCGTGGTGAGGCTTCTCACACATCTCAAGGTTGTTAACTTTTTAAAGCAATGTTTGCTATCCTGAGTGAAACGGTTTTTGTTGTTATTGTGGGTTGTTGGGGTTTATTTTGTTTTTTTGGGTTTTTTTTGTGTGTGTATGTGCATGTGTGTGTGTATGTGCGTGTGTGTGTGTTCTAATGTTTGTTTTTTGTTTGATGTGGGAGAAGGGTTTTGGGGAGGGGTTAGGGTATTACTGATCTTGAGCTGAAGATGGGGTTTCAGTTGGTAAGATTTTATTGTGCAGACGTTGTTGTTTTTTTGTTGTTGTTTTGTTTTTTAATACTTGTTACAATCAATTTTCTGTGTGAAAAAAACACAACAAAACAAAACAAAAAACAAAACCCTAGCAACTTTGGTCCGTGTCTTTTCCTTGGGGAGAGTGCTTTGCCCCACAAGTGTGTCACATGGTATCGGGTATGTTGGACAATTGTAATCGGATGCTGTTGTCACTTTACACTCTTTCCTCGTGTTATCCTCCATTTTGTGAAACAGTTACCAGTGTTATGTTTCCCTTCATGTCAGCCATACGTTGTATGAAATAACTATAGCTTTATTTTTTGGTGGCATTGGTTGGCTTTTTTTATTTTTTATTATTATTTTTTTTTTTTACTGCTTTCTTTTTGTTGTTTTGTCTTGTTTTAAATGTGTGTAATCAGCCTAAAAAAAAAAAAAAAAAATTCTGATCAGCATTTATTGCTGTATTCCTCCACCCACCCCACCACCCCACTTTATTTTATTTCATTATTTTTATTCTTTAGACATTTTGACAGAAGAATTGAACTTGTGACATATAAAGGGAACGGTGCTTTATTTTTGTCGTTGGCTGGGTAGTGTTTTGTTGGGTGGTGTTTTTCTTTTTTTTGGAGGGTGTATACGATTAATTAATACATCCCGATGATCGTCGGAAGTTATCATAGTGTATTGTTATAAATACATTGTTTTAATTGTCAGGAATACATTGTTGTGACATGTGGAGAGAGAGAGAGAGGGAGAGAGAGAGGAAGATATTATTGATAATGTTGGTGCCGTCACAGATTCGTGCTCACAGATATTGTTGTTTGTTTGTTTGTGTTGGAGATTGTGTGTGTGTGTGTGTGTGTGTGTGTATCAATAATAACAATTATAAGAAAAACGGGACAGAGTTTTAAAAAGCATGCAGATTTTGGTGTTTCTTTCTTCTTGTGTGTGAGCGTGTGTTTGGGGGGAAGAGAGTTTCTTCAAGGAGCTTCTCTGCAAACACCTTCTACCTGTCTTCACCTTCTCTGACACTCACCTTACCACCCCATCACACAAACTTCAGAACGAAAAGAAGTATACCCTGTGTGCCATCATACATGCAGTACAAACTTCAGAACGAAGAGAAATATACCCTGTGTGCCATCATACATGCAGTACAAACTTCAGAACGAAGAGAAATATACCCTGTGTGCCATCATACATGCAGTACAAACTTCAGAACGAAGAGAAATATACCCTTTGTGCCATCATACATGCAGTACAAACTTCAGAACGAAGAGAAATATACCCTTTGTGCCATCATACATGCAGTACAAACTTCAGAACGAAGAGAAATATACCCTTTGTGCCATCATACATGCAGTACAAACATCAGAACGAAGAGAAATATACCCTTTGTGCCTTTATACATGCGGTACAAACTTCAGAACGAGGAGAAATATACCCTGTGTGCCATCGTACATGCAGTACAAACTTCAGAACGAAGAGAAATATACCCTGTGTGCCATCATACATGCAGTACGAACTTCATAACGAAGAGAAGTATACCCTGTGTGCCATCATACATGCAGTACGAACTTCATAACGAAGAGAAGTATACCCTGTGTGCCATCATACATGCAGTACAAACTTCAGAACGAAGAGAAGTATACCCTGTGTGCCATCATACATGCAGTACAACCTTCAGAACGAAGAGAAATATACCCTGTGTGCCATCATACATGCAGTACAAACTTCGGAACGAAGAGAAATATACCCTGTGTGCCATCATACATGCAGTACAAACTTCAGAACGAAGAGAAATATATCCTTTGTGCCATCATACATGCAGTACAAACTTCAGAACGAAGAGAAATATACCCTTTGTACAATCATACATGCAGTACAAACTTCAGAACGAAGAGAAATATATCCTTTGTGCCATCATACATGCAGTACGAACTTCAGAACGAAGAGAAATATACCCTGTGTGCCATCATACATGCAGTACGAACTTCAGAACGAAGAGAAGTATACCCTGTGTGCCATCATACATGCAATACAAACTTCAGAACGAAGAGAAATATACCTCGATCATTTGATCTGCAACGGGAGCACATAAGGGTGAAACATTGAAGACCCAAGGATGAGAAGAGAGTTGAGACGTTCAGAAAGGCTGCCACCTTTCTTCAGGAAAAATGACTCGGAGCAGATAACAATCAATGATCTTATTAGGATTGGTGAATGAACTCACAGATGGAAGTGCCTCTTATTTCACGAAGAAGGAGGAATTGAAACAGTTTGGGGAAACAGTGCAGCCCCAGCGTTAGCAGTCCAAGTCAGAAGATTGATGTTAGTCAACTTGTGGCCACACACCAGAGGAGACCGCGCACTGTTGCTTAGTCACTTTGTTCTGACGGCCAGTCCAGAGTAAATTACAAAGTCCGCAGTCCGTTGGAGCTCTGTAGCCGTTCCCCCACAACTTGTCCTGGAGCGTTGCGGGACTGGGCCAGATCTGGCGCCTCAGCTCTCTTTGTGTAGAGCGCAGTCTTGCCGGACATGGGCTGGAGTTTGAGGAGCGGCTTCACACGGGTATTGGTCTGTGTGGGAAATTTTCAGTTTGTAGACACGAGAGAGGAGCTGGGACTGGCCTGTGCGCAGTCTGAGGATGATGACTTGCTGAGCTCGACCCAGTTGATGGATGCTGTCCTCCTCTGGTCCCAGATGTAGCCGTTCTGGCCAGCTGTTCCTGAAGTGGCTGAGCAGAATATCTGTGTCAGCAAACATGGACTTCGTGCCCAAATCTCTTAGCTACTTCTCAGCATCATGACTAGCTGAAAAGACTGTGATATCAGAATTGCAGCCATCGATCAAGCAATCACGCACGGAGAACGACTAAGCTGACTGTTTACCGGGTGTGACTGTGGATGGGAGACTCGGAATGAGCGGCGTGGGAGTAATGCCACTGCAATGGTGCAGATGATGGGGCAGCAAAAAAAAAAAAAAAAAAAAAAAGAAAAAAAAAAGAAAAAAAAAAGCTTACTGTTTTGCCCATTAGAGACGGTATCAGTTGCCGGTGAAAGTAGACCACAGTTTCAGTTTCAGTAGCTCAAGGAGGCGTCACTGCGTTCGGACAAATCCATATACGCTACACCACATCTAAAGGAATGCCAACAGCACCCGGTGTTCCCAGGCGGTCACCCATCCAAGTACTAACCGGGCCCGACGTTGCTTAACTTCGGTGATCGGACGAGAACCGGTGTTTTCAACGTGGTATGGCCGTTGGCAACACAATCATGAGTCACGGTTTTTTGGTGTCGGAGTTACTTCACTCACTTGGCGTCTGTTCGGCATACAGAGAAGTATGAACACAGGAGCTTTACGCAGCAGCAGCTCAGGAACTGATGCCTGCATTGGAGTGTTGGTCTCGTGGTAACACGTTCTTCTAGGAAGCGAGACAATCGGAGCGCACTGGTTCGAATCCAACAGTCGCCCAGTATTTTCTCCCTTTCGACGGACTCAGACCTTGAGTGCAGGTCTGGACGCTAGTCATTCGGATGAGAATATCCGGCAACCGAGTTCCCGTATGCAGCGTGCACTTAGCGCACGTAAAAGAACCCACGGCAACAAAAGGATTGTTCCTGGCTAAATTATGTAGAGAAATCCACTTCGACAGGAAAACAAATAAAACTGAAGGCAGAAAAGAAGAAGAGAGAGAAAAAAAAAGGTGGGGTGGGTGTGGGGCTGTTGTTAGTGTAGCGACGCACTCGACCCAAGGAGAGCAGCTCGAATTTCACACAGAGAAATCTGTTGTGACAAAAAGAGTAATGCAACGCAATGCAATGCACTGCAATGGGATACATTGTAGACCACAACGCCGCAGCAACCTTCGATGGAACTGAACGCGCCTCATGGAATGGGAATGATGGCAGCGGTCACAACCCGACTGTTCAAGACAGAGCAACCCATACCAAGAAAAACTGATGTCAAAGCGGAAAGAGGTTGTCAAACAGGCAAAAACTGACGTACAACAGTATCATAAACAAGAGAGGCAAGGCCTTCAAGACTCACTTGTGATACACTTCACGTTCACAAATCTTTCTCTGAATAAATATTTAACGGTCTCCTTCACCAACTTTCCATCACATGTTATCGTGTATTGTCCATTGAATATAGGATTGAACGGGCAGGTCAACAACTTGAAACAAAATGGCGTCGTTCGCGTTCGCGAAGAATATGAGCACGCGCTTTGAATGTGTATAAATATGTGTACAATTGATCTTTGCCCATGACCTTCAGGGCTCAGCCAATAGATCTGTAAAGTCCACTCGTCGTATTGATTTTAGTATTTTCCGAAAAAGACCACTTGGGCGAATGAACATAGTAAAAGCCCTGTACACTGAGAGTAAAACACACAAGCTTTTTATGTATTGAGTATAATTTCAAAATGTAATGTTTAAGATGAGAAAGATCAGTTTAAAAGCAAATTAAGTCCCCTAGCATTAATTACAGAGTAATTTCCCTTTTTTTACTATCTGCACCAAAACGTTTGCAAAATAAATAAAACTTCCATGCTGAGCAAAAGAAGTTCCTGTTTGAACAGAAAATGATAATAATGACTGCTCTTTTGTTGTTGGGTCAGAATATGAGATCAAAGTGCCAAGTTTAGAGAATACAAAAAATATAAATATAACAGTAAATGCAGTTTGCATATAATTAGGTTTCTTTTTATATTTTTTTGTGCCCATCCCAGAGGTGCAATATTGTTTTAAACAAGATGACTGGAAAGAACTGTATTTTTCCTATTTTTATGCCTAATTTGGTGTCAACTGACAAAGTAATTGCAGAGAAAAGGGCAATGTTAAAGTTTACCACGGACACACAGACACACGGACACGGACACACACACACACACACACACACAAACACACACACACACAGACAGACAACCGAACACCGGGTTAAAACATAGACTCACTTTGTTTACACAGTGAGTCAGTGAGTCAAAAAAGGAGCAGTGGCGTGCAGGCTGAATGCCACCACACACGGGAAGCTGTTGTTCCAGCTTCGACTTACGAGAAGGGTTCTTCTTCTTCTTTCCGTTTCACGACCAACATCGACTTGCCGATGACTCTGTCGTGGTTCATGCATGCTGGGTATTTTCGTGTCTCCATAACCCACCGAACACTGACATGGGTTACAGGATCTTTAACGTGCGTATTTGATCTTCTGCGTGCGTATACACACGAAGGGGGTTCAGGCACAAGCAGGTCTGTACATATGTTGACCTGGGAGATCGGAAAAATCTCCACCCTTTACCCACCAGGCGCCATTACCGTGATTCGAACCCGGGACCCTCAAATTGTGAAAGTCCAGT
>NC_134889.1:6849395-6854395 GCF_041734735.1 Babylonia areolata
CAGTGTGTTGACCTCTGTTCCCAGTGTATTGACCTCTGATCCCAGTGTATTGACCTCTGATCCCAGCGTATTGACCTCTGATCCCAGTGTGTTGACCTCTGTTCCCAGTGTATTGACCTCTGTTCTCTGTGTATTGACCTCTGATCCCAGTGTATTGACCTCTTATCCCAGTGTATTGACCTCTGATCCCAGCGTGTTGACCTCTGATCCCAGCGTGTTGACCTCTGATCCCAGTGTGTTGACCTCTGATCCCAGTGTGTTGACCTCTGATCCCAGTGCATTGACCTCTGATCCCAGTGTGTTGACCTCTGATCCCAGTGTGTTGACCTCTGATCCCAGTGTATTGACCTCTGATCCCAGTGTGTTGACCTCTGATCCCAGCGTATTGACCTCTGATCCCAGTGTATTGACCTCTGATCCCAGTGCATTGACCTCACCTTCACCCCTTCCTTCCTTATTTCTTTTCGGGGCCAGCTTTCCACTCAGGTTTCTTCAGCACTTTCTTTGTTGAGGGATTAGAGCGTACAGCCCCCCTTTCTTCACTGAGGTCACGTGGGGTTTGAACCTCAACCCTGCGAGGTCTTGTCAGGTCTGTGTGGTTTCATTAGATTGATAATTTGACCCGTTGCTTTGTTTCTTTCCGTTCATATCTTGGTTTGTACTTTGATATTTGTGAGATTGCATATTTGTTGCATATCTGTGGTGCACGTGTGTGTATGTGTGTGTGTGTGTGTGTGTGTGTGTGTGTGTGTGTTTACAATTATTTTCGTATTTGTATATCAATTCATTATTGTTATCATTGTTATTCTTTTTTTTCCCATACATTTCATTTTATTCCTTTGTTTGCTTACTTATTCTTATTTCATTCTCTCTTCTTCTTTTTTTTTTTTAATAATTATTTTATAGATTTATTTATTGATTTTGATTTATTTATTCAGTAATTTGATGACTTGTCCATTTATTTGTTTGTGAATCCGTTGTTTTCCTCGAGGCCTGAGCTGACTAAGCACGTTGGGTTACCGTTACGCTGCTGGTCAGGCATCTGCTTGGCAGATGTGGTGTAGCGTGCATGGATTTGTCCGAACGCTGTGACGCCTCCTTGAGTAACTGAACTGAACTGAATTCGTTTCCTCTCTCTCTTTCCACACTTTCTCTCTCTGGTGTGTGTGTGTGTGTGTGTGTGTGTGCATGTGTGTGTTGGGGCTCATGTACGTTTATGTGTATTTGACTGTGCTTTCATATCTGTGAAACTGCATGTTTGGCGCATATCTGTTATGCATTTGTGGGTGTATGTGTGAATGTGTGTCTTCATGTTTTACATTTATTTGCTTATTTATCATCATTGTTGTCTTATTTATTTATTTATTTATTTATTATTATTATTATTATTACTACTTTTTTCATATTATAATTATTATTTATTTATTTATCTATTTATGTATTTATTTACTTATTTATGTACGTTTATCTATTATTTATTCACCTTTTTTTTTCTCAAGGCCTGACTAAGCGCGTTGGGCTACGCCGCTGGTCAGACATCTGCTTGGCAGATGTGGTGTAGCGTATATGGATTTGTCCGAAGGCAGTGACGCCTCCTTGAGCTACTGAAACTGAAACTGAAACTCTCTCTGGTTTTTACCTCTTCTCTTTCTAACTCCCCCCGTGCCGCCCCCCCTGCACTCCCCCCCGCACCCCCTGCCCCCCGCCCCCCTGGCCCCCACCACCCCACCTCTCTTTTTTATATTGCAGCCAGGAACTGACTCATGATTCTCCGGTTAAGTCCGTCCAGCCGTATAGAATCAATGGTCACGACTTAACAATGATTGTTTCTCCTTCTGACTTTATATATACTCTCGTCATTATGATAACGGTACCGCACAGAAAGAAAATAATTTTACATACGATCATGTCATGCATGGAAATCGCGTCAATATTTTCTCATGTCTTCCGCCTTTGGCATTGACAAAACACGTAGGGTGTATTTTCATTCGGGTATACACGTTGGGTGTATTTTCATTCGGGTACACACGTTGGGTGTATTTTCATTCGGTTTACACGTAGGGTGTATTTTCATTCGGGTATACATGTAGGGTGTATTTTCATTCGGTATACACGTAGGGTGTATTGTCATTCGGTATACACGTAGGGTGTATTTTCATTCGGTATACATGTAGGGTGTATTTTCATTCGGTATACACGTAGGGTGTATTTTCATTCGGTATACACGTAGGGTGTATTTTCATTCGGTATACACGTTGGGTGTATTTTCATTCGGTAAACACGTAGGGTGTATTTTTATTCGGTATTATATTTTGTCTACTGCCCGACCTGGCGTTTCACACACACACACACGCACGCACGCACACACACACACACACATACACAACACACACACACACACACACACACAACACACACACACACACACACACACACACACACACACACACACACACACACACACACACACACACACACACACACACACACACACACACACACACACCAAACCAAGAAGGGGTTGATGGTGGTGGGGAGGGTGAAGAAAGAACAACAGTAGTATAATTATTTCGTCGTTTCTCCACGGCATGAACTTTCTGTCACGTTCTAAAGTTAATTTGAGTCGCGAATCACGATTCTGTGTGGCTGTGTTGCCGAGTGCATTTCGAATGACGTTTATTTACTGAGGGTAGTGAAGGAGTAAGCATACACATTTTGTGTGTGTGTGTGTGTTGTTTTTTTTTTCTTCAAATTTTATTTTGTTTTATCTTATTTTTGATTTCATTCAATTTTGTTCTATTTTTCATCCGGTCCTGTTAACAAGGAGGAAATGTAAGTAAAACTAATAATAAAAGAAGAGAGAGAGAGAGAGAGAGAGAGAGAGAGAGAGAGAGAGAGGGGGTGGGGGGAAGAGAAAGCAAGAATTATGTGACCAAGGCACACACGTGTTTCCGGTTTAAACGGAAATGATGTTTCCCCCGTGATAAATGAATGAAAGATCCCGGACTCAATAACAAATAATGGTCTAGAAAGGAACAGGTCTCTCTCGCATCCCCGCCCCCCTTCTCACTCTCTCTCTCTCCCCCCTCCTCTCCCTCTCCCCCCAGAACAGAAAGAAAGAAGGAAAGAAAGAAAGAACGAAAGAATGAAACAAAGATAGAAAGAAAGGCGGAGAGAAAGAAAAAAGGACAGGAAACGAAAAGAAAGAAAGAAGGAAAAAAGGAGAGAAAGAAGGACAGAAAGAAAGGTGGAATGAAAGAACGAAGGAAAGAAAGAAAGAAAGAAAGAAAGAAAGAAAAAACCCCAAAAGAAATAAAGATAGAAGGAAAGAAACAAAGAAAAGGAAATAAAAGAAACAAAAACAAAACAAAAAAAAAAAAAAAAAAAAAAAAAAAAACAAGAAGAAAGAAAGAGAGAAAGAAAAAACGAAAAAAGAAAAGAAAAAGAAACACGTATCGTTCGCAGTCTTGATCTTTTTCGCGTTTTCTGAGCCACGTCTTTCCAGTCTCTGCTGTCTTAACTCTCTCCATACGAACGGCGAAAGAGACGACGTTAACAGCGTTTCACCCCAATTACCATCATCAAAATATTACGGCCAGTCCTCTCTTCTCCTCTACACAGACCCCTCGGATGTCCAGTGGGTGTCTGAATGACCCAACCTTTAGCTTCCGTCGTCAGAATTGTGGTATTCTTTGTCAACATTCACCGTCTTCAGTACAAGAGCCTTCCGCTTGCAATATTTTGATGGTGGTAATTGGGGTGAAACGCTGTTAACGACGTCTCTTTCGCCGTTCGTATGGAGAGAGTTAAAGATTGTATTCTATGATGAATGTGTTCATGTCGATACACGGTAAAACAAAATTAATCATTGCATCATGGTTTGTTACCAGATATTCTCACGTGATAATTAGACAACATGTCTACCATGTCACGCACGCACGCACGCACACACACACACACACACAGTGTTACAGCATTTAGATAGGATTAATTAGCCATTTCATAAATAAAAGAAAAAAAGTAGAAAAAAGACGATGCTAAAAACACTTCCTGGACCGGCGACCTTTTTTGTAAAAAAAAATGTGGTCAATTTGTATTGTATTGTATTGTATTGTATTGTATTGTATTGCTCCTTTCGTCACAACAGATTTCTCTGTGTGAAATTCGGGCTGCTCTCCCCAGGGAGAGCATGTTGCTACACTGAGAGCGCCACCCATTTTTTTTTTCTGCCTGCAATTTTATTTGTTTTCCTGTCGAAGTGGATTTTTTTTCTACAGAATTTTGCCAGGGACAGCGCCTTTGCCGCCGTGGGTTCTTTTACGTGCGCTTTCGGACAGTGTGCTGTTGTCGAGTTTATTCTGGACGAATTCATGTTGTTTTGATGAGGGAAATCGATCAAGCGTACAATGCTTTCTTGTATCCAGTCCTCGGAAGAACGAAGAAAAAAGAAAAGTCTGCTCTACTTTTACGCGCATGACCGTTCTTTAAAAAAAAAAAAAAATTAATAATTATTATTTTTTTAAACTCAAGCCATGTAGGCATGCGTACTCCGTTTTCGGGGGGTGTCCTTGCCGACTATTTTTTTTATTCATTTAAAAAAAAATAAACCCAAGCCATGTAGGCATCCATACTCCGTTTTCGGGGTGTGTGCTTGCCGACTATCTTTTTTTGTTGTTGTTTTTTTGTTTTTTGTTTGTTTCCATAACCCACCACCGATGACTGCTGACATGTATGACGGGATCCGTTAACCTAGGAGATGAGAGAAGGGGACGTGGGGAGAGGGGGGGGGGGGGGGGGAATCACCACACTTTTAAAACCCACAAGGCGCTGCGACCGAGATTCGAACCACAACTTGACTGAAGGTACAACGCTTTAACTATTTCACCGTCAAGTTTCTTTGTGAAAAAAAAAAAAAAAAAAATGCTCCCCAGCGCCAAATAGTTTAGACAGGATGCTGTCAGCCACAGGCCGTGGGTTCATGTCGAAGCAACACAATGGAA
>NC_134889.1:6866895-6869395 GCF_041734735.1 Babylonia areolata
ACACACACACATTCAAAATGCATTCAAAAGTGAAATCATGGAAACCTTGTCAGTGTGAGCCATTCCGTGCATTGGTGCGCACACAGGTTGTCACAGCTGCTGAAGTGTTCAAGGAAAAGTGGTGTGGGTTTCTTTTGCCTGCACAAGGAACTTCCTGTCACCGTCACATTTCCCACCCCCCCAAGAAAGGACCAAAAGGTCAACCCCGCACGTTAACTCACTCAGTACGGCCAGTCCTCTCTTCTCCTCTACACAGACCCCTCGGATGTCCAGTGGGTGTCTGAATGACCCAACCTTTAGCTTCCGTCGTCAGAATTGTGGTATTCTTTGTCAACATTCACCTCTTCAGTATAAGAGCCTTCCGCTTGTAATATTTTGATGGTGGTAATTGGGGTGAAACGCTGTTAACGTCGTCTCTTTCGCCGTTCGTATGGAGAGAGTTAACTCCATGGAAACACGAACATGTTTCGCAAGCAGTGCCCTTCTCCACCCCCCTTAACCCTAAAACGAAGTCCTTTAAGTAATGTCCTGTAATTGTATTTAGAATTTTTTTTTTTTCAAATTTCACCCTCATTTCACCCTCATTTGCCCAGTTTCCCCCAACCCTCCATTCATTCACATCTCCCACCCCTTCTAACCGATAATACTCAAAATGTATTCATAAATACTTTAACAAAATGTCTTCAATCACCGATATGTGTGACGGGACGTTAAACAAAAATTCCTCCTCCTTCACCCTAAAACTCCACCCTCTCTCCCCCCCCCAGCCCCCTCCACCACCCCCACCCCACCACCCCCCCTTTCCCGCAGAAGGGAGCGTAGCTTCCTATATGGTGTGGGTTGAGGAAGAAATAATAGAACAGCAACAGAAAGCAGAAAGTCTTTGCGCGACCAGGACGTAAATCCCCACTCGTGGCCGTGGGAGTTGAAGACAAGCGAAACGCAGAAAAAGAGATATCACGTTAAAACAAATGCCTTGTTTTTTGGGTGTTTTGTTGTTGTTGTTGTTGTTTGTTGACACCTCAAATAAACATCACGATTAGGAACTAAAGAGCTAATGGCTTCAGCGAAAAACGGGACTTTTGTTGTTGTTGTTGTTTTTTTGTTTTTGTTTTTTTTTGAATGCTGGGTGACGGGCGCAATAGCCGAGTGGTTAAAGCGTTGGACTGTCAATCTGAGGGTCCCGGGTTCGAATCACGGTGACGGCGCCTGGTGGGTAAAGGGTGGAGATTTTTACGATCTCCCAGGTCAACATATGTGCAGACCTGCTAGTGCCTGAACCCCCTTCGTGTGTATATGCAAGCAGAAGATCAAATACGCACGTTAAAGATCCTGTAATCCATGTCAGCCAGCCAGCGTTCGGTGGGTTATGGAAGCAAGAACATACCCAGCATGCACACCCTCGAAAACGGAGTATGGCTGCCTACACGGCGGGGTAAAAACGGTCATACACGTAAAAGCCCACTCGTGTGCATACGAGTGAACGCAGAAGAAGAAGAAGAATGCTGGGTGGGTGGTGTGGTGTTTGGGGTGGGCGGGTGCGGAGGTAGGTGGGTGGTGAAAGAAGATTCCTGGGCACTTGCTCAGTTGAAAAGATAGAAGATACGTGAAAGTTATATGGAGTGAATCACCACACACCCGTGTTTTTTTTTGTTTTTTTTTCTCTCTCTCCCCCTTTTGCCGAGAAGGTTCTGTTTATCTCTCGACGCAGGTTATTTCACAGTGATAACTACAAAGTATTCCTCCACACAGTGAATACAATACAATACAATACAATACAGTACAATGCAACGCAACGCAGCACAGCACAGCACAATACAATACAATACAATGCAACACAGCACAGCACAGCACAGCACAATACAATACAATACAATACAATGCAACACAGCACAGCACAGCAAAATACAACACAATAAAACACAGCACAACACAACACAGCACAGCATAACACTACACAACACAACACAGCACAACGCAACGCAACACAATGCAACACAATACAGCACAATGCAACACAAAACAACACAATGCAACACAACACAACGCAACACACAACACAACACAACACAATACAACGCAACACAACACAAGACAACGCAACACAACACAACACAACGCAACACAACACAACACAACACAACACAATGCAACACAACGCAACACAACACAACACAACGCAACACAACACAACACAATGCAACACAACGCAACACAACACAACACAACGCAACACAACACAACGCAAAACAACGCAACACAACACAACACAACACAACACAACGCAACACAACGCAACGTAACACAACGCAACGCAACACAACACAACGCAACACAATACAACACAACACAACACAACACAACACACGCAACACAACGCAACACAATGCAACACAACGCAACACAATGCAACACAACGCAACACAACACAACACAACACAACGCAACACAACGCAACACAACACAACGCAACACAACGCAACACAATACAACACAACGC
>NC_134889.1:6874395-6879395 GCF_041734735.1 Babylonia areolata
CCAGGAAGCTCTCTCTCTCTCTCTCTCTCTCTCTCTCTCTCTCTGTGTATATATCAAAACACTCCCTCTCTACGAGGACCGAACAGTGTTCGTGTCAAACTTCTATTCTTTACACACAGGTTCTGCTCACACGAAAAACCCCACTCCCACCTACCCCGCCTCTCCTCTCCACCAACACCACCACCGCTACCCCAAAACCTTGCCCCCCCTCTCTCCCTCCTCCAGACTCTCCCACCCCGCCCCCTCCGCTCCCCCCGCCACCCACCCCGAGTCCCACGTGTGTATCCACCCACACCCTTCCTTCTCTCTTGCCCTCTCCGCCGCTCCCGCCCCCCTCCTCCTCCCACCATTCCCCCCCCTCCAACCCACCACCCGTGCTCTTTGGTTTAGTTGTGACCCTCCACCCATTGAAGGAGGAGAAGAGAAGGGGGGGGGGAGAATGGGGGTAAGGGAGGGGGGAGAGAGAGAGAGAGAGAGAGAGAGAGAGAGAGAGACTGACAGAGGGAGACAGGCACAGAGAGAGAGGAGGGGGGGAGAGAGAGACAAACAGACATACAGAGAGGCATATATATATATATCTATCTATCTTTAGAGAGAGAGAGACTGACAGAGGGAGATAGACTAGGCAGAGAGAGAGAGGATGGGGAGAGAGAGAGACAGACAGACATAGAGAGGCACAGATATATATATATATATATATATATATATATATATATATAGAGAGAGAGAGAGAGAGAGAGAGAGAGAGAGACTGACAGAGGGAGATAGACTAGGCAGAGAGAGAGGATGGGGAGAGAGAGAGACAGACAGACATACAGAGAGGCACAGATATATATATATATATATATATAGAGAGAGAGAGAGAGAGAGAGAGAGACTGACAGAGGGAGATAGACTAGGCAGAGAGAGAGGATGGGGAGAGAGAGACAGACATACAGAGAGGCACAGATATATATATATATATATATATATATAGAGAGAGAGAGAGAGAGAGAGAGAGAAGAGAGAGAGAGACTGACAGAGGGAGACAGAGGCAGAGAGAGAGGATGGGGAGAGAGAGACAGACATACAGAGAGGCACAGATATATATATATATATATATAGAGAGAGAGAGAGAGAGAGAGAGAGAGAGAGAAGAGAGAGAGAGACTGACAGAGGGAGACAGAGGCAGAGAGAGAGAGACAGAGGAGGGGAGAGAGACAGACAGACAGACATACAGAGAGACACAGATATATATATATATATATATAGAGAGAGAGAGAGAGAGAGAGAGAGAAGAGAGAGAGAGACTGACAGAGGGAGTTAGAGGCACAGAGAGAGAGAGAGGAGGGGGGAAAGAGAGACAGACATGCAGAGAGACACAGATATATATATATATATAAACATATATTTAGAGAGAGAGACAGACAGACAGACAGACAGGCACAGAGAGAGAGACAGAGACAGAGGCACAGAGAGACGGGCACACACACACACACACACACACACACACACACACACACACACAGCGTTGTAACCCTCCCCCCCCAACACCCTGAGCCCACAAAAAAAAAAAGAAGAAAAAAAGCAAGAAAATTGCCAACAACAGAGCGAAGACAGACAGAACAAAGAGAAGACAGGACCAGAGAACCTTTATTAAATCGAAGGTAACAGATAAGACGGATGACATCTAAGCCTTGTCCCCAAAAAGGGTGGGGGGGTGGGGGGGGGGCTGGGGGGGGGGGGGGACCTGTGTCAGAAGGAGAAAAAGTCCAGTCCAATGGCAAGGCACACGTGTGTGTTAAACCCAGCGGTTTTACGGCTTTCAGTTTGGAGGTTCAAGGTTCTTCTTCTTCTTCTTCTTCTTGTTCCTCTGCGTTATAATAATAATAATAATGGTATTTATATAGCGCTGAATCTTGTGCATAGACAAATCAAAGCGCTTTCGCACCAGTCATTCACACGCATGCATAACTCTAAAACTGGAGAAACTGAAGACAAGGAAGAGGCAGGGAAGGGAGGCTATTTTGGGAAGAGGTGGGTTTTAAGGCCAGACTTGAAAGAGCTGAGTGTGGAGACTTTGACGAAGCGAAAGAGGAAGTTCATTCCATTTGCAAGGTCCAGAGACAGAGAAAGAACGGCGGCCAACAGTCGAGAGTTTGAATCTGGGTATGCGTAAATAGAGTGGATCCGAAGCTGATCGTAGTGAGCGAGATGGAGTGTAGAGGTGAAGGCAGCCACAGAGATAGGAAGGGGCTGATTTGTGAATACATTTGTAGCATAGAGTGCTGATCTTGTACTTTATTCGGTGTGAGACAACTCCCACGTTCACTCGTATGCACACGAGTGGGCTTTTACAGCGCCATGCAGGCAGCCATACTCCGTTTTCGGGGGAGGGAGGTGGGGGTGTGCATGCTAGATGTGTTCTTGTTTCCATAACCCACCGAACGCTGACATGGATTACAGGATCTTTAACGTGCGTATTTGATCTTCTGCTTGCGGTATACACACGAAGGGGGTTCAGGTACTAAGCAGGTCTGCACATATGTTGACCTGGGAGATCGGGGGAAAAAAATCTCCACCCTTTACCCACCAGGCGCCGTTACCAAGATTCGAACCCGGGACCCTCAGATTGAAAGTCTGACGCTTTAACCACTCGGCTGTTGCGCCCCGTCATTCTGGGGTTCCATTCCACAGGTATCGGCGTCAGCTGGGTCAGTAAGGGTGGAGATGTTTTTCTTTTCTTCCGGTTCCTGATCTCCCGGGTCAACATAATGTACCGAACTGCTAGTGCCTTAATCCCCCCCCCCCTCTCCTCTCCCCCTCTCCCACCCTCTCACTCCTCCTAACTTCGTGTGTAAACAGTTGCAGAGGATCAACAGCGCACGTTAAAGACCCCGTGATCCGTGCTAGCGGTTCGGTGGGTTATGGAAACTCGACCATTCCAAGTTTGAGCGGTGATAAAGGAAATGTATTTGTATATGTATTTCTTTTTATCGCAACAGATTTTTCTGTGTGAAATTCGTGCTGCTCTCCCCAGGGACAGCGCGTCGCTACACTACAGCGCCACCCCTTTTTGTATTTTTTCCTGCGTGCAGTTTTATTTGTTTTTCCTTTCGAAGTGGATTTCTCAACAGAATTGTGCCAGGAACAACCCTTTTGTTGCCGTGGGTTCTTTTACGTGCGCTAAGTTCATGCTAGCACACGGGACCTCGGTTTATCGTCTCATCCGAATGGCTAGCGTCCAGACTAGTACTCAAAGGTCTAGTGGAGGGGGGAGAAAGTATCGGCGGCTGAGCCGTGATTCGAACCAGCGTGCACAGATTCTATCGCTTCCTAGGCGGACCGCGTTACCTCCAGGCCATCACTCCGCAGATGGTCAGAGTCTGGGGACCACTGGTCACTCGCGAAACGAAACGAAACGAATATTTATTTTCACGAGGACAGAGGAGTGAGCCCAATTGCTTTTCTTCTTCTTTTTGTTTTTTTTTTTTTTTGTTTTTTGGTAACGTCCTACGAAGAGCAATCACATAAACAACCAGCCCCAACAGACATCGACTGAAGAAGAAAAAAAAATTGAAAGAAAAGAGAGCCATTCACCACACACACACACACACACACACACACACACACACACACACACACACACACACACACACACACACACACACACCTGAAGAAGGAAAAAAAAATGAAAAGAAAAGAAAGCCATTCACTACACACACACACATCACACACAACACACACACACACACACACACACACACATACACACACACCCACATACACACACACACAAACACACACACACACACACACACACACACACACACACACACACACACACACACACACACACACACACACACACCTGAAGAAGAAAAAAAATGAAAAGAAAAGAAAGCCATTCACCACACTCACACACACACACACACACACACACACACACACACACACACACACACACACACACACACACACACACACACACACACACACACACACAAACACACACACACACACACACACATGTATACATTATATAGAGATAAATGTGTGTACATTATATAGAGATAAATGTGTGTGTGTGTGTGTGTGTGTGTGCGTGTGTGTGTGTGTGTGAAGGTGCAACTAACAGCATGCACATACCCTAATTATGTACAAAACACTCTTCATGCCGAGAAATGCCACATGGTGAGAACACAAAGAGGGGAGAGAGAGAGGGTGTGTGTGTGTGGGGCTAGTGGGGTAGAGATAGGGAGAGGAAGAGAGAGAGGGGAAGGAAAGAGAGAAAGAGGGGGAAAGAGAGAGGGAGGAGAGAGAAGAGAGAGAGGGAGGAAGGAGAGAGAGAAAGAGGGGGAAGGGAGAGGAAGGAGAGAGAGAAAGAGGGGGAAAGAGAGAGGAAGGAGAGAGAGAGAAAGAGGGGGAAAGAGAGAGGAAGGAGAGAGAGAGAGAAAGACGAAGAAAGAGAGAGGAGGGAGAGAGGAGGGAAGAGAGGAGGGAGGAGACAGTGTGTTTGTGGAGAGAGAGAGAGAGAGAGAGAGAGAGAGAGAGAGAGAGAGAGAGAGAGAGAGAGAGAGATATTCAAAAACTTTATTATTCAAGGATATAGATTTTAGACATCGTCTAGTCTTCCAGTCTGTCCTTGTGACAACAACAATATTAACGATAACGATACAACAGTAATGATTTTGTTAACACTGCTACATCTACTGCTACTACTACGAATCATCATCATTATCATCATCATTAACTTCGTAAAAAGTAATAAAACGAACGCATTCACACATTCACATCCAAACACAAGCACACACTCTCTCCACCCAACACACAGACACACACACAGACACAGACACACACAGACACTCACACACACACACACACACACACACACACAGACACACACACACACACATACACAGACGCACACACACACACACACACACACACACACACACACAGATAGAGAGAGAGAGAGAAAAGGAGGGAGGAGAGAAAGAGGGAGGGAGAGAGAGAGAGGA
>NC_134889.1:6891895-6904395 GCF_041734735.1 Babylonia areolata
CACACACACACACACATACGCACCATTCTTCACCCTCTGCCCAATACTATTCCCACCACCACGCCCCGCCCTCCACCTCCACCCCTTATTTTATTATTATTTTTTGATTATTTTTTTTCGTCTAATATCACTGAAAGTGGAAGACGTTAAACTGAAGACTACTGCTACTCTACAACAACAACAACAACAATTACTACTACTACTACTACACACACACAAACAAACACACGAACACACACGCGCACATGCACGCAAACGCACACACATCTAACTCTTCATCGTTAACGTTAGTTTATTAATATGTCCAACAGCTAATTACTAATCTGACATATTACTCTTACCTGTTTTTCCAAGTTAGTTGATTTTATGGTTTTTCTAGTTCGTTGGATTGACGATTTTTTTTTTTTAGTTAACTAATTTGATTGCTTAGTTTGTTTTTATCCCCCATATTTCCTTCTCCATTCTAAATTTCTATTTCTTGTCACATTTGTAATTGTATTTAGTTCGAACACGTTCCCAGACGCATAAACACATACAGTGCACACACTCCTTTTCCCCTGTCTAAAATCACTTTCGTTCTAACAGACGTTAGATTAATGACCAACCAGTCACACACACACACACACAGACGCACACACGCACCCCCCTCACCTCCCTTCCCCCCCCACATACACAAGCAACCCAACTTTCGCCTGCATGGAATCTTAGACAAACAAACATGTATACTTACAACCGTATCCACGAAAGATCAGACAGGCAGGGAAAGTGTCGCTTCAGTCATCCGTGAAAACAAAACATCCTTCACACACACACACACACACACACACACACACACGCACACACACACACACACGCACACACACACACACACACACACACACACACACACACACACACACACACACACATCTCCAAGCAACCCAACTTTCGCCTGCATGGAATCTTAGACAAACAAACATGTATACACATACAGTCGTATCCACAAAAAATCAGACAGACAGCGAAAGTGTCGCTTCAGTCATCCGTGAAAACAAAACATCCTTCACACACACACACACACACACACACACACACACACACACACACACACACACACACATCTCCAAGCAACCCAACGTTCGCCTGCATGGAATCTTAGACAAACAAACATGTATACACATACAGTCGTATCCACAAAAGATCAGACAGACAGCGAAAGTGTCGTTCAGTCATCCGTGAAGCCGAATCGCTCTTCAGTTCACTCAGCCGTGGTCACACTGATGTCGCTGATAGTCCTCGAAACCACTTTTCTAGTGGTGTGGTGTTGTGTTGTGTTGTGTTGTGTTGCGTTTATTTATTTATTTATTTATTTATTCATGTAAGCTTACCTATTATTTATTCACCCTTTTTTTCCCCTCCTCAAGGCCTGACTAAGCGCGTTGGGTTACGCTGCTGGTCAGGCATCTGCTTGGCAGATGTGGTGTAGTGTATATGGATTTGTCCCAACGCAGTGACGCCTCCTTGAGCTACTGACACTGACACTCACACATTTTATTCACTCTCTCTCATTCTCTCATACTCACTAACTCAAAATGTTTTTTTTCCAATCACATCCAAGGCATCAACACCCACACTGAAACTGAAACTGAAACTGTGTTGTGTTGTGGTGTGTGTGTGTGTGTGTGTGTGTGTGTGTGTGTGTGTGTGTGTGTGTGTGTGTGTGTGTGTGTGTTCGTTCTTTAGTTTAGCGTCTTTTCACTATTAGTGATATTAGACGAAAAAAAAAAAGGGGGGGGGGGGGGGGGGGGGGGGGGGGGGTTGGGAGGGGTAGGGAGAGGGGAAAGAGAAGTCAGAATAAAACAGAAAAGGTAGAAAACTACTAAGAAATGCATAACTAACATGAAATCAGCTTTAACAGAAACAATTCAATAATGATGATAATAACTAAAAACCATTAGCATGATTACGAAGTACATTAAACGAATGTAGAAATAGGGCTATGAACTAATGCCTTTGAAAGTTCTACTAAATGAACCTCGTTAGAAATAACTTCCCCCCCAATATCATCTGCAGAATAGTTACTCTCTGTGAAATACTTGGGCAAGAAGATGCGTAACTGCAGTGTCTGTGTGTGTGTGTGTGTGTGTGTGTGTGTGTGTGAGCGTGTATGTGTGAAGAATGTTCTGTTTTCACGGATGACTGAACGACACTTTCGTTCTCTTTCTGATCTTTCGTGGATACCACTGTATGTGTATACATGTTTGTTTGTCTCAGATTCCATGCAGGCGAAAGATGGGTTGTTTGGATATGTGTATGTGTGTGTGTGTGTGGGGGGGGGGGGGGGAGGGGAGGGGGGGGTGGGTTGGTTGGAGGGGGGATGTGTGTGTGTGTGTGTGTGTGTGTGTGTGTGTGTGTGTGTGTGTGTGTGTGTGTGTGTGTGTGTGTGTGTTGTGAGGGAGAGGAAAGAGACAGACAGAGAGAGAGAGAGAGAAGAGAGAGAGAGATAATGTGTTGTGTGTGTGTGTGTGTGTGTGTGTGTTGTGTTTGTGTGCGTGTGTGCGTGTGTGTGTGTGTGTGCGTGCGTGCGTATGCGTGTGCGTGTTTGTGTGTGCGCGTGTGCTTATAGTGTGTGCGTGAGTGTGTATGTGGACACAGACTCAAAAAACCGTAACGTGTGTATGTGTGTGCTTGTGTGTAAATGTGTGAGTGTCTTAGTTTAATGCGTGAGAGAGAGAGAGAGAGAGAGAGAGAGAGAGAGAGAGAGTGTGTGTGTGCGGTGATAGAGAGAGCCAATTTGTATGCTGGTGCCTGTTACACACAGCACAGCCTTTTGATTTTTTTTTTTTTACTGAACGAGTCTCCTGAGACTTGTGTCATTAACTACAGGTTCCTACTCTCATTCTCTCTCCTTGGTCAAAATGACGCTATATTTCTTTCAGTGAGTACAATACAGACTAATCTAGCAGCAGGCCTGCCATAAGGACACACACACACACACACACACACACACACACACACACACACACACACACAGAGAGAGAGAGAGAGAGAGAGAGAGAGAGAGAGAGAGAGAGAGAGAGAACAAGAACAAAACTTTAATCTCTAGGACTCCGGCCCCTAGAAAGAGATCAAAAGTACACAATAATGGTTGATCACGTAGCGACAACTCAATGTAAAATACATAATAACTTAAACCTGTAGAGTAAAGAGACACACACACACACACACACACACACACACACACACACACACACACACACACACACCACACATCAGCGCGCATACACACACACACACACACACACATCAGCGCGCATACACACACACATACACACACACCACACATCAGCGCGCATACACACACACACACACACACACACACACACACACACACACACACACACACACACACACACACCACACATCAGCGCGCATACACACACACACACACACACACACACACACACACACACCACACATCAGCGCGCATACACACACACACACACACACACACACACACACACCACACATCAGCGCGCATACACACACACACACACGCACACACACACACACGCACACCACACACACACACACACACACACACACATACATACACACACACACCACACATCAGCGCGCATACACATACACACACACACACACACACACACACACACACACACACACCACACCAGCGCGCATACACACACACACACACACACACACACACACACACACACACACACACACACACACACACACACACACACACAGAGAACCCGATGAGGATTTTGCAAGTCAAGTGATTAGGTGTATTCAACTGGAGAGTGTAGCTCTGCTTCCGTTGTCAATACTCTTAGTTTTGCACTGACTGGGAAGACAGCATATCATTTCGACCAAACGAGGAGTACAGACAACCACGAATGTAACGTTTGTTCTTTTATTTATTTATTTTTTCCCCCTTTCATTTACTTACTTGTTTTTAACAGTGCATGTGACTTCTTTTTTTTTCTCGGTATGGAGACAGTGTTGTGTCGTTTTCCTGATTTGCAGTTTAGGTGGTGCACAGTGGCAAATATTGTTGATTTCAGACGTTGGTTTTGTATGTCCGTCTGTATGTATTAAATGTTAACTCACTCAGTACGGCCAGTCCTCTCTTCTCCTCTACACAGACCCCTCGGATGTCCAGTGGGTGTCTGAATGACCCAACCTTTAGCTTCCGTCGTCAGAATTGTGGTATTCTTTGTCAACATTCACCTCTTCAGTATAAGAGGCTTCCTCTTGCAATATTTTGATGATGGTAACTGGGGTGAAACGCTGTTAACGTCATCTCTTTCGCCGTTCGTATGGAGAGAGTTAAACTCGAATAAAATATTTATTAAAAAAAAAAAAAAAAAAATCTCTGTGGTGTCCAGTGTTGGACATGGTCTCTCTCATTGTGGGTGTTGATACATGATGGTTGATAGCACCAATGCCATCAATCCTAGTCTCCCTCAGTGTGGGTGTTGATACATGATGGTTGATAGCACCAATGCCATCAATCCTAGTCTCTCTGAGTGTGGGTGTTGATACATGATGGTTGATAGCACCAATGCCATCAATCCTAGTCTCTCTGAGTGTGGGTGCTGATACATGATGGTTGATAGCACCAATGCCATCAATCCTAGTCTCCCTCAGTGTGGGTGTTGATACATGATGGTTGATAGCACCAATGCCATCAATCCTAGTCTCTCTGAGTGTGGGTGTTGATACATGATGGTTGATAGCACCAATGCCATCAATCCTAGTCTCTCTGAGTGTGGGTGCTGATACATGATGGTTGATAGCACCAATGCCATCAATCCTAGTCTCTCTCAGTGCGGGTGTTGATACATGATGGTTGATAGCACCAATGCCATCAATCCTAGTCTCTCTCAATGTGGGTGTTGATACATGATGGTTGATAGCACCAATGCCATCAATCCTAGTCTCTCTCAGTGTGGGTGTTGATACATGATGGTTGATAGCACCAATGCCATCAATCCTAGTCTCTCTGAGTGTGGGTGTTGATACATGATGGTTGATAGCACCAATGCCATCAATCCTAGTCTCTCTGAGTGTGGGTGTTGATACATGATGGTTGATAGCACCAGTGCCATCAATCCTAGTCTCTCTGAGTGTGGGTGTTGATACATGATGGTTGATAGCACCAATGCCATCAATCCTAGTCTCTCTCAGTGTGGGTGTTGATACATGATGGTTGATACCATCAATGTCATCAATCCTAGTCTCTCTGAGTGTGGGTGTTGATACATGATGGTTGATAGCACCAGTGCCATCAATCCTAGTCTCTCTCAGTGTGGGTGTTGATACATGATGGTTGATAGCACCAATGCCATCAATCCTAGTCTCTCTGAGTGTGGGTGTTGATACATGATGGTTGATAGCACCAATGCCATCAATCCTAGTCTCTCTGAGTGTGGGTGTTGATACATGATGGTTGATAGCACCAATGCCATCAATCCTAGTCTCTCTCAGTGTGGGTGTTGATACATGATGGTTGATAGCACCAATGCCATCAATCCTAGTCTCTCTCAGTGTGGGTGCTGATACATGATGGTTGATAGCACCAGTGCCATCAATCCTAGTCTCCCTCAGTGTGGGTGTTGATACATGATGGTTGATAGCACCAGTGCCATCAATCCTAGTCTCTCTCAGTGTGGGTGTTGATACATGATGGTTGATAGCACCAATGCCATCAATCCTAGTCTCTCTCAGTGTGGGTGTTGATACATGATGGTTGATAGCACCAATGCCATCAATCCTAGTCTCTCTGATTGTGGGTGTTGATACATGATGGTTGATAGCACCAATGCCATCAATCCTAGTCTCTCTGAGTGTGGGTGTTGATACATGATGGCTGATAGCACCAGTGCCATCAATCCTAGTCTCTCTGATTGTGGGTGTTGATACATGATGGTTGATAGCACCAATGCCATCAATCCTAGTCTCTCTCAGTGTGGGTGTTGATACATGATGGTTGATAGCACCAGTGCCATCAATCCTAGTCTCTCTGAGTGTGGGTGTTGATACATGATGGTTGATAGCACCAATGCCATCAATCCTAGTCTCTCTCAGTGTGGGTGTTGATACATGATGGTTGATAGCACCAATGCCATCAATCCTAGTCTCTCTCAGTGTGGGTGTTGATACATGATGGTTGATAGCACCAATGCCATCAATCCTAGTCTCTCTGATTGTGGGTGTTGATACATGATGGTTGATAGCACCAATGCCATCAATCCTAGTCTCTCTGAGTGTGGGTGTTGATACATGATGGCTGATAGCACCAGTGCCATCAATCCTAGTCTCTCTGATTGTGGGTGTTGATACATGATGGTTGATAGCACCAATGCCATCAATCCTAGTCTCTCTCAGTGTGGGTGTTGATACATGATGGTTGATAGCACCAGTGCCATCAATCCTAGTCTCTCTGAGTGTGGGTGTTGATACATGATGGTTGATAGCACCAATGCCATCAATCCTAGTCTCTCTGAGTGTGGGTGTTGATACATGATGGTTGATAGCACCAATGCCATCAATCCTAGTCTCTCTGAGTGTGGGTGTTGATACATGATGGTTGATAGCACCAATGTCATCAATCCTAGTCTCTCTGAGTGTGGGTGTTGATACATGATGGTTGATAGCACCAATGCCATCAATCCTAGTCTCTCTCAGTGTGGGTGTTGATACACGATGGTTGATAGCACCAATGCCATCAATCCTAGTCTCTCTCAGTGTGGGTGTTGATACATGATGGTTGATAGCACCAGTGTGATCAATCCTAGTCTCTCTCAGTGTGGGTGTTGATACATGATGGTTGATAGCACCAGTGCCATCAATCCTAGTCTCTCTGAGTGTGGGCGTTGATACATGATGATTGATAGCACCAATGCCATCAATCCTAGTCTCTCTCAGTGTGGGTGTTGATACATGATGGTTGATAGCACCAGTGCCATCAATCCTAGTCTCTCTGAGTGTGGGTGTTGATACATGATGGTTGATAGCACCAATGCCATCAATCCTAGTCTCTCTCAGTGTGGGTGTTGATACATGATGGTTGATAGCACCAATGCCATCAATCCTAGTCTCTCTGAGTGTGGGTGTTGATACATGATGGCTGATAGCACCAATGCCATCAATCCTAGTCTCTCTCAGTGTGGGTGTTGATACATGATGGTTGATAGCACCAGTGCCATCAATCCTAGTCTCTCTGAGTGTGGGTGTTGATACATGATGGTTGATAGCACCAATGCCATCAATCCTAGTCTCTCTCAGTGTGGGTGTTGATACATGATGGTTGATAGCACCAGTGCCATCAATCCTAGTCTCTCTGAGTGTGGGTGTTGATACATGACGGTTGATAGCACCAATGCCATCAATCCTAGTCTCTCTCAGTGTGGGTGTTGATACATGATGGTTGATAGCACCAGTGCCATCAATCCTAGTCTCTCTGAGTGTGGGTGTTGATACATGATGGTTGATAGCACCAATGCCATCAATCCTAGTCTCTCTGAGTGTGGGTGTTGATACATGATGGTTGATAGCACCAATGCCATCAATCCTAGTCTCTCTCAGTGTGGGTGTTGATACATGATGGTTGATAGCACCAATGCCATCAATCCTAGTCTCTCTGAGTGTGGGTGTTGATACATGATGGTTGATAGCACCAGTGCCATCAATCCTAGTCTCTCTGAGTGTGGGTGTTGATACATGATGGTTGATAGCACCAGTGCCATCAATCCTAGTCTCTCTCAGTGTGGGTGTTGATACATGATGGTTGATAGCATCAATGTCATCAATCCTAGTCTCTCTCAGTGTGGGTGTTGATACATGATGGTTGATAGCATCAATGTCATCAATCCTAGTCTCTCTCAGTGTGGGTGTTGATACATGATGGTTGATAGCACCAATGCCATCAATCCTAGTCTCTCTGAGTGTGGGTGTTGATACATGATGGTTGATAGCACCAATGCCATCAATCCTAGTCTCTCTCAGTGTGGGTGTTGATACATGATGGTTGATAGCACCAATGCCATCAATCCTAGTCTCTCTGAGTGTGGGTGTTGATACATGATGGTTGATAGCACCAATGCCATCAATCCTAGTCTCTCTCAGTGTGGGTGTTGATACATGATGGTTGATAGCACCAATGCCATCAATCCTAGTCTCTCTCAGTGTGGGTGTTGATACATGATGGTTGATAGCACCAATGCCATCAATCCTAGTCTCTCTGAGTGTGGGTGTTGATACATGATGGTTGATAGCACCAGTGCCATCAATCCTAGTCTCTCTCAGTGTGGGTGTTGATACATGATGGTTGATAGCACCAATGCCATCAATCCTAGTCTCTCTCAGTGTGGGTGTTGATGCATGATGGTTGATAGCACCAATGCCATCAATCCTAGTCTCTCTGAGTGTGGGTGTTGATACATGATGGTTGATAGCACCAATGCCATCAATCCTAGTCTCTCTCAGTGTGGGTGTTGATACATGATGGTTGATAGCACCAATGCCATCAATCCTAGTCTCTCTCAGTGTGGGTGTTGATACATGATGGTTGATAGCACCAGTGTGATCAATCCTAGTCTCTCTAAGTGTGGGTGTTGATACATGATGGTTGATAGCACCAATGCCATCAATCCTAGTCTCTCTCAGTGTGGGTGTTGATACATGATGGTTGATAGCACCAATGCCATCAATCCTAGTCTCTCTGAGTGTGGGTGTTGATACATGATGGTTGATAGCACCAATGCCATCAATCCTAGTCTCTCTCAGTGTGGGTGTTGATACATGATGGTTGATAGCACCAATGCCATCAATCCTAGTCTCTCTGAGTGTGGGTGTTGATACATGATGGTTGATAGCACCAGTGCCATCAATCCTAGTCTCTCTCAATGTGGGTGTTGATACATGATGGTTGATAGCACCAATGCCATCAATCCTAGTCTCTCTCAGTGTGGGTGTTGATACATGATGGTTGATAGCACCAATGCCATCAATCCTAGTCTCTCTGAGTGTGGGTGTTGATACATGATGGTTGATAGCACCAATGCCATCAATCCTAGTCTCTCTGAGTGTGGGTGTTGATACATGATGGTTGATAGCACCAATGCCATCAATCCTAGTCTCTCTGAGTGTGGGTGTTGATACATGATGGTTGATAGCACCAATGCCATCAATCCTAGTCTCTCTCAGTGTGGGTGTTGATACATGATGGTTGATAGCACCAATGCCATCAATCCTAGTCTCTCTGAGTGTGGGTGTTGATACATGATGGTTGATAGCACCAATGCCATCAATCCTAGTCTCTCTGAGTGTGGGTGTTGATACATGATGGTTGATAGCACCAGTGCCATCAATCCTAGTCTCTCTGAGTGTGGGTGTTGATACATGATGGTTGATAGCACCAATGCCATCAATCCTAGTCTCTCTCAGTGTGGGTGTTGATACATGATGGTTGATAGCATCAATGTCATCAATCCTAGTCTCTCTGAGTGTGGGTGTTGATACATGATGGTTGATAGCACCAGTGCCATCAATCCTAGTCTCTCTCAGTGTGGGTGTTGATACATGATGGTTGATAGCACCAATGCCATCAATCCTAGTCTCTCTGAGTGTGGGTGTTGATACATGATGGTTGATAGCACCAATGCCATCAATCCTAGTCTCTCTGAGTGTGGGTGTTGATACATGATGGTTGATAGCACCAATGCCATCAATCCTAGTCTCTCTCAGTGTGGGTGTTGATACATGATGGTTGATAGCACCAATGTCATCAATCCTAGTCTCTCTCAGTGTGGGTGTTGATACATGATGGTTGATAGCACCAATGCCATCAATCCTAGTCTCTCTCAGTGTGGGTGTTGATACATGATGGTTGATAGCATCAATGCCATCAATCCTAGTCTCTCTGAGTGTGGGTGTTGATACATGATGGTTGATAGCACCAATGCCATCAATCCTAGTCTCTCTCAGTGTGGGTGTTGATACATGATGGTTGATAGCATCAATGCCATCAATCCTAGTCTCTCTCAGTGTGGGTGTTGATACATGATGGTTGATAGCACCAATGCCATCAATCCTAGTCTCCCTCAGTGTGGGTGTTGATACATGATGGTTGATAGCACCAATGCCATCAATCCTAGTCTCTCTCAGTGTGGGTGTTGATACATGATGGTTGATAGCACCAATGCCATCAATCCTAGTCTCTCTCAGTGTGGGTGTTGATACATGATGGTTGATAGCACCAATGCCATCAATCCTAGTCTCTCTGATTGTGGGTGTTGATACATGATGGTTGATAGCACCAATGCCATCAATCCTAGTCTCTCTGAGTGTGGGTGTTGATACATGATGGCTGATAGCACCAGTGCCATCAATCCTAGTCTCTCTGATTGTGGGTGTTGATACATGATGGTTGATAGCACCAATGCCATCAATCCTAGTCTCTCTCAGTGTGGGTGTTGATACATGATGGTTGATAGCACCAGTGCCATCAATCCTAGTCTCTCTGAGTGTGGGTGTTGATACATGATGGTTGATAGCACCAATGCCATCAATCCTAGTCTCTCTGAGTGTGGGTGTTGATACATGATGGTTGATAGCACCAATGCCATCAATCCTAGTCTCTCTGAGTGTGGGTGTTGATACATGATGGTTGATAGCACCAATGTCATCAATCCTAGTCTCTCTGAGTGTGGGTGTTGATACATGATGGTTGATAGCACCAATGTCATCAATCCTAGTCTCTCTCAGTGTGGATGTTGATACATGATGGTTGATAGCACCAATGCCATCAATCCTAGTCTCTCTGAGTGTGGGTGTTGATACATGATGGTTGATAGCACCAATGCCATCAATCCTAGTCTCTCTGAGTGTGGGTGTTGATACATGATGGTTGATAGCACCAATGCCATCAATCCTAGTCTCTCTCAGTGTGGGTGTTGATACATGATGGTTGATAGCACCAATGCCATCAATCCTAGTCTCTCTGAGTGTGGGTGTTGATACATGATGGTTGATAGCACCAATGCCATCAATCCTAGTCTCTCTGAGTGTGGGTGTTGATACATGATGGTTGATAGCACCAATGCCATCAATCCTAGTCTCTCTCAGTGTGGGTGTTGATACATGATGGTTGATAGCACCAATGTCATCAATCCTAGTCTCTCTGAGTGTGGGTGTTGATACATGATGGTTGATAGCACCAATGTCATCAATCCTAGTCTCTCTCAGTGTGGGTGTTGATACATGATGGTTGATAGCACCAATGTCATCAATCCTAGTCTCTCTCAGTGTGGATGTTGATACATGATGGTTGATAGCACCAATGCCATCAATCCTAGTCTCTCTCATTGTGGGTGTTGATACATGATGGTTGATAGCACCAATGCCATCAATCCTAGTCTCTCTCAGTGTGGGTGTTGATACATGATGGTTGATAGCACCAATGCCATCAATCCTAGTCTCTCTGAGTGTGGGTGTTGATACATGATGGTTGATAGCACCAGTGCCATCAATCCTAGTCTCTCTGAGTGTGGGTGTTGATACATGATGGTTGATAGCACCAATGCCATCAATCCTAGTCTCTCTCAGTGTGGGTGTTGATACATGATGGTTGATAGCACCAGTGCCATCAATCCTAGTCTCTCTCAGTGTGGGTGTTGATACATGATGGTTGATAGCAACAATGTCATCAATCCTAGTCTCTCTCAGTGTGGATGTTGATACATGATGGTTGATAGCAACAATGTCATCAATCCTAGTCTCTCTCAGTGTGGATGTTGATACATGATGGTTGATAGCAACAATGCCATCAATCCTAGTCTCTCTCAGTGTGGGTGTTGATACATGATGGTTGATAGCACCAATGCCATCAATCCTAGTCTCCCTCAGTGTGGGTGTTGATACATGATGGTTGATAGCACCAATGCCATCAATCCTAGTCTCTCTCAGTGTGGGTGCTGATACATGATGGTTGATAGCACCAATGCCATCAATCCTAGTCTCTCTCAGTGTGGGTGTTGATACATGATGGTTGATAGCACCAATGCCATCAATCCTAGTCTCTCTGAGTGTGGGTGTTGATACATGATGGTTGATAGCACCAATGCCATCAATCCTAGTCTCTCTGAGTGTGGGTGTTGATACATGATGGTTGATAGCACCAATGCCATCAATCCTAGTCTCTCTGAGTGTGGGTGTTGATACATGATGGTTGATAGCAGCAATGTCATCAATCCTAGTCTCTCTCAGTGTGGATGTTGATACATGATGGTTGATAGCACCAATGCCATCAATCCTAGTCTCTCTCAGTGTGGGTGTTGATACATGATGGTTGATAGCACCAATGCCATCAATCCTAGTCTCTCTGAGTGTGGGTGTTGATACATGATGGTTGATAGCACCAGTGCCATCAATCCTAGTCTCTCTCAGTGTGGGTGTTGATACATGATGGTTGATAGCACCAATGCCATCAA
>NC_134889.1:6921895-6924395 GCF_041734735.1 Babylonia areolata
TATATGAATCGTCTTACTTTTAATTAAAGAAGAAGTCTTATTGGCTATGAAAAAAAGAAGAAGAAGATAAAAAAACAAAACAAAAAAAAAAAAAACCCTGACCGAAACTTCGTAAAGCAGCGGGTCCAGATGGTACTGTTGTGGAATCATTAATTATCGCAATTAATATATACAATAAACACGCTAACAAGCGCATAAACTGCTTGCAAACCAAGCACCGAGAGTTAATTTGACCAGAGGAAAAAAAAAAGAAAAAAAAAAAGAAAAAAGAACAGCACATGTATACAGTAGCCATGCTCAGTTAGGTAATTAATGCCACACGAGCAAATACCCGGAGCTTACATAATTGAATAGCACGCCTAATGAGTTAATTATCACGATCTATACATGGTCTGTAAAGTACTGACCCACTTCGTAGATTGAACGCAGTGTGGTTCATGTACCGCAAAAATAATAAGTTTCTGACTTGCCACATTACTATACATTTTTTTTTAAAGACAGTGGGATAAAAAGGGAAAATAAAGAAGGAAGAAAGAAAGAAAGGAAGGAAAGACAAGTCAAGAAATGAAAGAGGTGGACGGGCGCAACAGCCGAGTGGTTAAAGCGTTGGCCTTTCAATCTGAGGGTCCCGGGTTCGAATCTCGGTAACGGCGGCGCCTGGTGTGGGTAAAGGGTGGAGATTTTTTTTCAGATCTCCCACCCAGGTCAACGTATGTACAGATCTGCTTGTGCCTACCCCCCCCCCCCCCCCCCTTCATGTGTATACGCACGCAGAAGATCAAATTAATGCGCACGTTAAAGATCCTGTCATCCACTTTGATGCACTGGTGACTCAAACACAGGAGTGCATTGCTGGCCTAAAGGACTGGATGACTCTCAACAAGCTGCAATTAAATGATGATAAGACTGAATTGATGATAACCTGTCCAAAGAAGTTTCGTCAACATCCTTCCTTTCCTGACTCTGTTCTGATCAATAGCACACCTGTTTCACTTTCTCCCTCTGTTCGCAGTCTTGGTGTAATCCTGGACCAGTCTCTTTCCTTCCAACAGCACATTTCGAATATCTGTAAAGTTGCCTATTTGGAACTGCGTAGAATCAGCTCTATCCGCCACTATCTCTCAACCGATGCAACAAAGACACTTGTATGCTCTCTGGTTCTCTCAAGATTGGATTACTGCAACTCTCTTTTGGCCGGCCTTCCCAAATACCTGTTAGACAGACTCCAACGAATTCAGAATAACGCTGCCAGACTCATTTGCAGAGCTTCTAAATTTGACCATGTTTCTCCTCTTCTTCAGTCTCTCCACTGGTTGCCTGTTTCTGATCGAATAGACTATAAGCTATCCACTCTGACCTTTTCTGCAGTCAACGGATCTGGCCCAAAGTATCTTTCTGAACTCATCCATATCTATACCCCGTCTCGCCATCTCCGTTCTTCCTCTGATATTCGACTTCTCAGGATACCTCACGTCAGAAGTAAGACCTATGGACACAGATCGTTTTCTTTTCAATCGCCAAAGACGTGGAACAAGCTCCCTGATAACCTCCGTCATTCTGATTCCCTCGCATCTTTTAAATCTCGTCTCAAAACTCACCTTTTCCCTCAGCAATAAGTTCAATTGTGGCAGGTCCACAACTACATGCATGTATATGAATGTGTATTGTGTGTGCGTGTGTTTATGTAAGTTTGTGCCTGCCTATGTGTGCGTATGTGTTAGGGTAGCTGTTAGATACACATGTATGTTAAAATGTATGTATGCAGTGTGTGTGTGTGCGTGCGTGCGTGCGTGTGTGTGTACGCGTGCGTGCGTGCGTGTGTGTGTGTGTGTGTGTGTGTGTGTGTGTGTGTGTGTGTGTGTGGTCACATTTTGGTGTGTGTATGTAACATAGATATAATGTTTTATGTTATCAAAAGCGTTTTTGTAAAGCACCTAGAGCAGATTTCTGGATAGTGTGCTATATAAGTATCCATTATTATTATTATTATTATTATTATTATTATTATTATTATTATTATTATTATTATTATTATCCATGTCAGCCTTTCGGTGGCTTATGGAAACAAGAACACACCCAGCAGGCACACTCCCGAAAGCGGAGTATGGCTGCCTACATGGCGGGGGTAAAATACGGTCATACACATGTACAGGGGTGAACGTGGTCGTTGCAGCCCATGAACGAGGAAGAAGAGAAGAAGAAACAGGAACAGACAGCAGGTAAGAATGCAGCAATGAATAGTAAGAAAAATGAAAGAATGAAAGAAAGAAAGAAGGAAAGAAAAAAAGAAAGGAAGAAGGAAAGAAGGAAAGAAAGAAGGAAGGAAAGGAAGAAGGAAGAAAGAAAGGGAGAAGGAAAGAAAGGAAGAAGGAGGAAAGAAAGGAAGAAGGAAGAAAGAAAGGGAGAAGGAAAGAAAGGAAGAAGGAAAGAAAGGAAGAAGGAAGAAAGAAAGGGAGAAGGAAAGAAAGGAAGGGAGAAGGAAAGAAAGAAAGGGAGAAAG
>NC_134889.1:6934395-6936895 GCF_041734735.1 Babylonia areolata
AAGTGAAACGATCCGTGCCTCCACCAACAAACAGCCCCCTCTCTCCACCATCACCCAACCCCCCCCCCCCCTCCCCCCACACACACACCCCTTCCTCGTCATTCACCTTCCACCCCCGCCCCCACCTCCCTCTACCTCTCATATATAAATAAACACAAATAAATAAATGAATAGATAGAGAAATAAATAAATGAATAACTAACAAAACAGGTAACTTAAAAAGACAGTTTGTGAATGTGTGTTGGTTTGTTCATTAGCTGAATTGTTGTGGAAAAGGATGACTGAACTGAAAACGTGAACTGAACATCAATAATCCCCCCTGCCCCCCTCGCCCCCCCCCCCCACCCCCCCCTCCCCCACGATCCCACCCCCCTCACCTCCCCCGAAAAAAAAAAAAGATAACAGACATACGGACAGACAGGAGACCGGTGTATAATTTAAAATTCAAACCACACACACACACACACACACACACAGAGGACTTCAATAAAGAACGACAACCCGCGTGGTGGTGTGCAATGTGCAAAAGGGACAGTACTTGTGATGTCACCTGAGGTCAAGTTTGACATTGACAAGCGGAAACAGATGGCAGTCGGAGATACCATTGCAGTGTGTGTGTGTGTGTGTGTGTGTGTGTGTGTGTGTGTGCTCGCGTAGTTATCTGTTGAATTAATGTAAAGTTGAAAAATACAGCCGATATAGAGTTGGCTATGAAAGGTGTAGAGGAAAACGGAAAAAAAGAAAAAAAAAAAAGAAGCAAAAACCCTCACTCCTCCAGGCGTTGTATAAAATTGGGTAGAATGTTGCGCAAGCAGAGCACAGTGTGAGAGATTTTTTCCGCCACATTTTGCACTATATACCTGGTTCACGGTTTGTCTGTGTCTTTTCCTCTCTCTCTCTCTCTCTCTCTCTCTCTCTCTCTCTCTCTCTCTCTCCTCCTCCCCCTCTCTCTCTCTCCCTCCCCCCCCCCCCTCTCTCTCCCCCCCTCTCTCTCTGCCACACAAGATGTCAGATTATTTTTGTGTGACCTTAACTCTCTCCATACGAACGGCGAAAGAGACGACGTTAACAGCGTTTCACCCCAATTACCACCTTCAAATTATTGCAAGCGGAAGGCTCTTATACTGAAGAGGTGAATGTTGACAAAGAATACCACAATTCTGACCACGGAAGCTAAAGGTTGCGTCATTCAGACACCCACTGGACATCCGAGGGGTCTGTGTAGAGGAGAAGAGAGGACTGGCCGTACTGAGTGAGTTAAAGATAGACTGATTGCGTGCAGATGGCAAGAGTGGAATTTTCATGTGAATAATAGTGATAGGTTTTGCGTATATAGGACATTTTGTACTGGTCATGACGTTAAGATTTACTTGCGTATGAACTTAAACAGACACTTAAAAATTTATTATGACAAGATTTCGTTTTGGTATTTCAGAAACTTCTCAGCATTATTATCGTTACAGGAAACATTCTGCAGTTGACTTGATGTGTCCGTTGTGCAAAAGTGGAAATGAAGATGAGTTGCATTTTGTTTTATGTTGTCCTGCTTTAACCAGTTTGAGAGTACGATATATCCCATCTTGTTTTTTTTTATAGATATCCCAGTCAATTTCGTTTAAGTCGACTTCTAGCATCTGAAAAAGAAAGCGTCATAAGGAATTTGTCAATATACTTGTACAAGGCATTGCATTTCAGATCTGTTGCAACTTCATGATTTTCTTCAGTGACTGTGCTTGTTTGTGTATTGTACCCCTTCATGAGGGGCAATGGCCTTTATATGAATAAAACATCCGTATCCGTATCCGTATCTCTCTCTCTCTCTCTCTGTGTGTGTGTGTGTGTGTGTGTGTGTGTGTGTGTGTGTGTGTGTTTAAAAAAAATCACAAGTAACACAGTGCCTTTCCCACGAGGACACACGCTACCATGCCGACACCGGAAGCCTCTCAAACCCCCTGATCGCTTCACTTCACTGGTGAGCAATGGATTGATGAGAAGTCCAACGTACGCCTTACAGATTCTTCCCCTACAGTGCCTCTTTCCATGCCCGTGGCGACAATCATATTCCGACTACGCACGGGGCACTGCCGCCTGCCACACACTCCTGACTGCCCGTGTAAGACAAGGCCCACAAACCCCGGAACACATCCTGCAGTCCTGCCCCCCTGTATCAAGATGCACGGACGCAGTAGTAGTGGCCCTGTGGAGCCACACTGGCAGAAAAGCTCTGGGGCACCAAAGAAGATCTCATCAAGACCACCACCTTCATCTCCAGCATAGGACTGCCAGTCTGAGACCATGATCACGGGGAACGCAGAAGAAGAAGAAGAAGAAAGAAAGAATGCCCGTGGCCGCAAACTGTTTTATGCATGATATATATGTTCCACTGCCATTCTCTGGGCTGGCTTCTTGGCAGTGTGTTAAGTGACTCGCTAATGGGGTTTTTACCATTACCTCGTCGATATTGATATCTCAAAATGCTGGATACTTACCCCCCCCCCCC
>NC_134889.1:6939395-6941895 GCF_041734735.1 Babylonia areolata
GGGGAGGAGAGAGATGAGAGATGGGGCAGAGGGTGTGGGGGTGGGGTGGGGAGAGTGAGATAGAGACAAGGGATAGAGAAGGAAAGAGAAGGGAGGGAGAGAGACAGACAGACAGACATAAGAAGTAGAGAGAGAGAGACAGAGACAGAGAGAGGGCGAGACAAAGAGAGAGGGTGACAGAGAGGCAGAGACAGACAGACAGGGGAGAGAGAGAGAGAGAGGAGGGGTGAGGGGGGGGGGGGAGGAGAGAGATGAGAGATGGGGCAGAGGGTGGGGGGTGGGGTGGAGAGAGTGAGATAGAGACAAGGGATAGAGAAGGAAAGAGAAGGGAGGGAGAGAGAGAGACAGAGACAGAGAGACAGGCAGACAGACAGACATGAGTCACAGAGAGAGGCAGTGAGACAGAGAGAGGGCGAGATAAAGAGAGGCAGAGACAGACAGACAGACATAAGAAGTAGAGAGAGAGACAGAGACAGAGAGAGGGCGAGACAAAGAGAGAGGGAGACAGAGAGGCAGAGACAGACAGACATAAGAAGTAGAGAGAGAGACAGAGACAGAGAGAGGGCGAGACAAAGAGAGAGGGAGACAGAGAGGCAGAGACAGACAGACAGACATAAGAAGTAGAGAGAGAGACAGAGACAGAGAGAGGGCGAGACAAAGAGAGAGGGAGGCAGAGAGGCAGAGACAGACAGACAGGGTGGAGAGAGAGAGAGACAGAGAGAGAGAGAGAGAGAGAGAGAGAGAGAGAGGCAGACGTACACATGGTATTCACCGAAGAAAACGAACCAGGCATTGGCACACGTTGTTTCCTTTGGATAACGATGAATTATTATTCTGATCAGTTTACGGTAGTTCACACAAAAGACGTTGTCAAACGGGTTTGGTATAGTAGTTAACGTTTCAGATGTAATACATCTGGAGATATGCTCTGTCCTTTTCATTATTGATTTGAAGGTGAAAAGGTCTCACCCCCCTTCCAGGCCATCGGGGTCAGTGAATTCACATCCGCTGTGTTTAATAATAATAATAATAATGGTATTTATATAGCGCTGAATCTTGTGCAGAGACAAATCAAAGCGCTTTCGCACCAGTCATTCACACGCATGCATAACTCTAAAACTGCAGAAACTGAAGACAAGGAAGAGGCAGGGAAGGGAGGCTATTTTGTGAAGAGGTGGGTTTTAAGGCCAGACTTGAAAGAGCTGAGTGCGGAGACTTGACGAAGCGAAAGAGAAAGTTCATTCCAATTGCAAGGTCCAGAGACAGAGAAAGAACGGCGACCAACAGTCGAGTGTTTGAATCTGGGTATGCGTAAACAGAGTGGATCCGAAGCCGATCGTAGTGAGCGAGATGGAGTGTAGATGTGAAGGCAGCCGCAGAGATAGGAAGGGGCAGATTCTCTGTGTCTGGGGCTCAGGGGGGCACACACACACACGCGCGCGCGCGCGCACACACACACACACACACACACATATATCACATGCACATACACGCGCGCACGCGCACAGGTAGGTATATACAACATATGATATATCCGAAATAAGCCTTCGTGCACACACTACTAAATCTCGTACGACTGAAGTCACATACTGTTTACTGAACACTCCACAAGTTCTGACAAGGCAAATGGATTTAAAAGCCCTATCTTTGTTCAAAGCGGGTTTAAACACAACCACTTACTGCACACACACACACACACACACACACACACACACACACACACACACACACACACACACACACACACACACACACACACACACACACACACACACACACACACACAGAGAGAGAGTACTTAACCATAGTCGGTGTACTGACAAGGCTTTGTCCATTGTTTGTCAAAACCACAAGTTATACAATATGTCTATTATTCGGCAGCTTCATGTGGGCTAATGTAGGGTGGACGTTTGTCTGTCTGTCTGTCTGTCCGTCTGTCCGTCAGCGTCTGTGTTTCTGCATCTCTGTGTCTGTTACTCTCTCTCTCTCTCTCTCCCTCCCTCTCTCTCTCTCTCTCTCTCCCTCCCTGTCTGTGTCTCTTTATGCGTCAATCTATCTGTGTGTTTTTGGAGGATGGTTTTGGATTTGGAGATCTCCAAAACCATCCTGCAAGGGACTGTAGAGGGAGGGCGCAGACGGGGGCGCGGCAGAGAAAGAGCTGGTCCGACAACGTCAAGGAATGGACCAAAAATGACGATGCCAGATCTCCTTCACGACAGCTGCCAACAGAACGGCGTGGCGAGCTATGACATCTTCCTCATGTCCCCCCCCACCCGCCCCCCAACGACCCCAGCGGTCGAGCGAATGAGTGAGTGAGTGATCTGTGCCGGGGAATGAGGGTGGCTGAATGGTTAAGACGCTCATCTGCCAGTACAGAGAGTCCATGAGGGTGTTGGGTTCGAATCCCGCTCTCAGTCGCCCTGTCTCACCGACTTTTGACAGGAAAACTTCAACTGAGCGTCTGGTTATTCGGATGAGACGATAAAACCGAGGTCCCGTG
>NC_134889.1:6954395-6964395 GCF_041734735.1 Babylonia areolata
CCACATAAACCATTGCTTTCAAACATCATTATGTAGTTTTCATCCAGGTGTTAAGTGGTGTGTAAATTCTCTTGGGTTGTTCATTTCTGTCTTTCTTTCTTTCTTTCTGTCTCTGTCTGATTTTCTTTCTTTCTGTCTTTCTTTCTTTCTTCCTTTTTTGTATGACACTTTTCTGAGTGCTGCCCATCTTTTACTGTGTATAACACACAGACACAGACACAGACACACACAGATACAGACACAGACAGATACAGACACATACACCTAAGAGCTCAGGGCGCTTTACATGAAAGAAAAATTTACAAATTACATGAATTATTCATGACCACTCTTTCTCAAAACCCCTCCCTCCCCCCCCCCCAACTCTCCCTCTCCCACTCTTCATGCATCCAAAAATGAGCTGACATGGGTGGTGTTGGAGAAGAAGGAGGCTGAGAGTGCTTATAGACAGGTTTTAAAAAGATGAGTTTTTACTGAATAGAGAAAAGCAGAGACAGAATCAGATGCACGGATATGATGAGGAAGGTTGTTCCAGATGTGAGGAGCAGCAAAGAGGAAAGAACGTTCACCATGTATTGACTCGGGGGGAAGTTTCAGAAGGTAACAGTCAAAGGAAGAGCGGAGAGTTCTCGAGGGAGCTTAAACACTGATAAGGTCAGAAAGATAGGTAGGTCCTGCGGAGTGGAAAGCAGAACAGCAGAGACGCGCAAAACTTTGTATTTGATTCTCGCTTCAGTGGGGAGCCAGTGCAGAGTACCAAGGTGGGGAGTATCAGTGATCAGTATGACATAGAAACACAAGGTAGCTATTTTGCAATCTATCCTGTTAGAGATGGGCATCCATTGTAGTTTCTCAAGAAGAAGGATGGTGATCATTATGGGTTGGCTGGATGTTCTAAATAATTTATTGTTCACAGGATTTGAGTCCATGCGTTCCTAGTGGCGTTTGTCATGGCCACCAGGAAAGTCCTTGTACCGTGGTTATCATGCTCAGATAACAAGGTGCTCACCACTTTTTCCTTGTTCTGTTTTTTTGTTATTTTTTCCCAGGAGCTATTGTTATTACTTGCTTTGGAATTAACTTGTGCACTATCTGTCTCTGTCTCTCTCTTTTCTTCCCTCTCCCTCTCTCTCTCCCTCTCTCTCCCCCCTCTCTCTCTACCCTCTCTCTCCCTCTCCCTCTCTCCCCTTTCTCTCCCCCTCTCTCTCCCCCATCTCTCCCTCTCTCTCCCTCTCTCCCCCTCTCTCTCTCCCCTCTCTCTCCCTCTCTTTCCCCCCCTCTCTCTCTCCCCCTCTCTCTCCCCTCTCTCTCTCCCCCTCTCTCTAGCCCACCTCTCTCTCCCCTCTCTCTCTCCCCCTCTCTCTAGCCCCCCCCCTCTCTCTCTCACGCTCCCCCCTCTCTGTCTCTCTCCCTCCTTTCTCTCTCTCTCCCTCCTCTCTCTCTCCCTCTCCCCCTCTCTCTCCCCCCTCTCTACTCTCTCCACTCTCTCTCTCTCCCTCTCTCACTCTCCCCCTCTCTCTCTCCCCTCCTTTCTCTCTCTCCCCCTCTCTCATCCCTCCTCTCTCTCTCTCCACTCTCTCTCCCCCTCTCTCTCTGATTCTCCCTCTCTCTCTCCCCCCCTCTCTCTCTCCCCTCCTTTCTCTCTCTCCCTGTCTCTCCCCTCTCTCTCCCCCTCTCTCATCCCTCCTCTCTCTCTCTCCACTCTCTCTCCCCCTCTCTCTCTCCCCTCCTTTCTCTCTCTCCCCCTCTCTCTCCCCTCCTTTCTCTCTCTCCCAGTCTCTCCCCTCCTTTCTCTCTCTCTCCCTCTCTCTCTCTCTCCCCTCCTTTCTCTCTCTCCCCCTCTCTCCCCTCCTCTCTCTCTCTCCCCCTCTCTCTCTGACTCTCCCTCTCTCTCTCCTCTCCTTTCTCTCTCTCCCCTCCTCTCTCTCTCCCTCTCCCCCCTCTCTCTCCCTCTTCCTCCCCCCATCTCTCTCCCCCCCTCTCTCCCCCACCCTCTCTCTCTCAGTTAAACAACAAATCAGGTGTTTGACGAACCCAGACTAGATCTCATGACCGGGTTTGTTGCTCAAGCCATCTTTCATCAGCAGTGCTAGTATTGCTTAGCGTTTGATACTGCTGTCAAAGTGTCTGGAATCAGCGTGTGGTTCGTCCGTCGGGATCGACGAGGACCATCTAGTCATCCTGGGGGTGGGTGGCTTGGGGCTCTGTGAGTGCGCAGATGACTGGTCAGGCCAATGAGCGTAGGACTTGGGGGGAACATTCTGAGTAGATCAGCGCCATGGTTGTTCGTGCTTCCTCGGACACTGGTCGTTTGAGTTCATCAACCCCCTCGACTGGCACTGACGAATGTGATTGTCAGTGAAGGGCTGTCCCATCATCGAGAGAAGATTGACATTTACAGGCCACAAAGTCTGTCATCGATTTTTTGGTTTAAACCTGGTCTTCCACTATGGTTGGCATTACTTTTCTCCACTAAAACCGTTGACACCACCCAAAAATCGAAATCATATTCATCATATTCATGACACAGTGATCTAATGTCTTCATAGTTTGCGAATGAAGGGGTTGATGACTGAAAACAAATGCAAGGTTGAGCGAAATAAAGTACATTCAAAGGGAAACAAAAAACAGATATGAGTTATGGCAGTATTTTTCAGGAGATGACGCAGAAGGCTGGCAGAAACAGGAGAGAGAGAGGGAGAGGGGGGAGAGAGAGAAGGGGAGAGAAAGAGGGGGAAGAGAGAGAGGGGGAAGAGAGAGAGGGAGAGAGGGTGGGGGAAGGGAGGGGGAGAGGGAGAGAGAGAGGGGGAGAGGGAGAGAGAGGGGGAGAGAGAGAGGGGGGAGAGGGAGAGAGAGAGAGGGTGAGAGGGAGAGAGAGAGAGGTGGAGAGAGAGAGAGGGGGGAGGGAGGGGAAGAGAGAGAGGGGGGGAGAGAGGGGTGAAGGGGAAGAGAGAGAGGAGGAGGGAGAGAGTGGGAGAGGGAGAGGAGAGAGAGAAAGGGGTAGAGAGAGAGAGGGAGAGAGAGAGAGAGAAAGGGATAGAGAGGGAGAGAGAGTGGGAGAGGGAGAGAGGGAAGGAAAGAGAGAGAGAGAGTGATAGAGGAGAGAGGGAGAGAGGAGAAAGAGGCGGGAGGAGAGAGAGGGATAGGGAGAGAGAGGGGGGGAAGAACGATAGTACAGAGAGAGAGAGAGAGAGAGAGAGGGAGGTTGAGAGACAGAAAGAGAAGGGAGCTTGAAGTGGAGGGAAGGGGGTTCAGATTTTTTTTTTTTTTTTATCCTTTGCTACGAGGGTCACATTGAAGCTTGATCATCGTCAGCAGTTCCATGATGTAGACTACGAACAGTTTCAACATTGCAGGACAGCAGCACAAGAAACGCTGAGCACTCAGAGTGCGATACATGTATATATTATGGACATTTGCAAGTGTAGAGGGCGGAGATCTTTAGATTTTACCAAATCTACCACTTCTTCTTCTTCTTCTTCTCCTCCTCCTCCTCCTCCTTCTTCTTCTTCTTTTTCTTCTTCTTCTTCTTCTCCTCCTCCTCCTCCTCCTCCTTCTTCTTCTTCTCCTCCTCCTCCTTCTCTTTCATTCTTCTACTCCTCTTCCTCCTCCTCCTCATTCTCCCCCTTCTCCTCCCCCTCCTTCATCTCCTTCTCCTTCTTCGTCCTTCTTTCTCTTTCCTCTTCTTTTCTCCTCCTCCTTCTCCTTCTCCCCCTCTTCCTCCTCCTTCGTCCCTATTCTCTCCTCTTCTTTCTCCTCCTTCTTCTTTCTTCTTCTCCTCTTCCTCCTTCTTCTCCTCCTCCTCCTCTTCCTCCTTCTTCTTCCTTCTTCTTTAACCTCCTTCCTTCTTCTCCTCCTCCTCCCCCACCCCTTCTTCCCCCTCCTCTTCCTCCTTCTTCTGCTTCTTTTCTCCTTCACCTCCTCCTCCTCCCCCTCCTCCTCCACCTACTTCTTCTTCTTCTTCTTTGTCTCCCCCACCCCCTGCTCCTTCGTCTCAATCTCCTCCTCCTTCCCCTCCCCCTTCTTCTGAACCCGGACATATCAGCTGTCACATGTATTTAAACGTAACTGTCACCTGCAGATAAAGCATTGGTCTGTCTCACTTGCAGTCTCTTGTTGCTTGCCTCCTTGTGTGTGTGTGTGTGTGTGTGTGTGTGTGTGTGTGTGTGTGTGTGTGTGCGTGCGTGCGTGCGTGCGTGTGTGTTCTATTAACGTCTTGTAATGTGTATGTGCATTTAGACAGATCTTACGAGGGTCATTCAATAAATAAGGTGAATTTTTCGGTATAAGGACTTCTAATACAGATAGAAGCTTACTTCTTTTTTTTTTCAACGTAGTCTTCCAGCACTGTCACACACTTTTCCCATCTGTGCACAAGCTTCCGTATTCCCTCAGCGTAAAAATCTTTGGACTGATGTCTCAGCCAGTCGCTCACAACACTTTTGACTTCATCGTCACTTTCAAACTTCGTGCCTCTCGTGAACGCTTTCAAGGGACCAAACAGGTGAAAGTCTGAAGGGGCAAGGTCTGGGCTGTAAGGGGGATGAGGGAGCAGTTCCCAACCCAGCTCGTTGATGGTCTGCACCGTTCGGGCTGCTGTGTGAGGCCTTGCGTTGTCATGATGCAAGATGACTCCTTCTGACTGATGACCCCTGCGTTTGTTCTTTATGTCTTTCTTGACCTGCCTCAGCAGTTCACAGTAGTTGGCACTGTTCACAGTGCTTCCTTTCTCAAGGAATGAAATGGTGATTGGGCCTTGCATATCCCAAAAAACGGTGAGCATCACCTTCCTCGTGGACCGCTGGGACTTGAACTTCTTCACTGGAGAGCCTACGTGCTTCCACTCCATGGACTGCCGTTTGCCAAACCCATGTCTCGTCACATGTGACCACCTTCTTCAGAAACTCATCACCATCCTTCTCATAGCGGCAGAGACACTGCTGGGACAACTCGACCCTCCTCTGTTTGTGCTCTGGAGTAAGCATCTTTGGCACCCACCGGCAGCTGACCTTCGAGTAGCCAAGGTCATCATGGACAATTTTGTGTGCTGTCCCAACAGATAAGCTCAAAGTCCTTGCAATGTCATCCACTGTCACCCTTCTGTCAGACTGAATGAGGTCATTGACTGATTCGATCACCTCAGGAGACCTCACTTCTGTAGGCCTTCCAGGCCTGTCTTCATCCTCAACACTGCTCCGTCCTTCTTTAAACAATTTAGCCCACTTGTAGACATTTTTTCGGCTGAAACATGTGGCACCATACACAGTTGACATTCTCCTATGAATTTCAACTGGTTTGCACCCTTCAGCAACCAAAAACTTGATAACTGACCGCTGTTCAATCCTGGAGCATGCTTCTTGGTCGGCCATCTTTGTTAATCGCCAAAACTCTCAAAGTTTTTTTTAATCTGCAAAACAAATTAAATCCATGTGAAAAAGAAGTTAAAAAAAAAGAAGAAAAAAAGAGAAAAAAAAAGTAAGCTTCTATCTGTATTAGAAGTCCTTATACCGAAAAATTCACCTTATTTATTGAATGACCCTCGTACAATCAGGAGTGCGTGTGTGTGTGTGTGTGTGTGTGTGTGTGTGTGTGTGTGTGTGTGTGTGTGTTTTCTCAACTTTTATGAGTCATTGTTGTGTATTTGAAAATGTTTGCTCTGGGCATGAAAAGATTATTTTTGCAGTAATCCTCCATACTCCAATAGGAGTTGAACTTGTGTGTGTGTGTGTGTGTGTGTGTGTGTGTGTGTGTGTGTGTGTGTGTGTGTGTGTGAATGAGGAAGTGGGCAGTGATAATGTACGCCATCAACAGGATATACTGACCCTCTAACAAGTATTTGGCGAAGCTGAGCCGGATTTATTACATCATATTTATCTACTGGAAAGGGGGGCTGGGGTGGGGGTGGGGGGTGGGTAAGGGGGGGCTGCTTTCTTTGAAAAACTCTGTCTCCTTTTGTCGTCTTGTGACTGAGTTGACAAGGTTATATGTGTCGAATCGACAGCGTAAACTATTTCCTGTTTCACTGAGTTTCAAGGACACGTCAATGAGTTCTTTCTCTCTCTCTCCGTCTGTCTGTCTGTCTCTCTGTCATTATATTAAAATGTATTACTAATCTTACGTAGCATCATCTCTGTCATTGTCCCTCTCTCTGTTTCTCTCCCCCCCCCCCCAACCCCCCCCAAACTCTTTATTGCTCCTCCAACTGTTTGAAAGGCATTGTTTTTTTTATTTACTGTTGTTGTTTTTGTAACATGTGCATGCGTATTCCAGTTCAAGTTTATATTGGTTTTATTGTTATTATTATATTAATCTTCCCCCCTCTCTCTCTTTCTTTCTATCTCCCCCCCCCCTCTCTCTCTTACTCTCTGTCTCTCAGTCCGTGTGTGTGTCTCTCTCTCTCCAAAATTAAAAAACAACAACAACACTCTGTTGATCCGTATGGAAATTAACTTGTGCAATCATATACACACATAGAGAGACACACACAGAGACACACACAGACACAGACACACACACACACACACACACACACACACACACTGCAGCAACATTCTTGCCCGGGCATTAGAATGACTCGTAAGTCCCCTTTAAACTAGTTCCCAGTCGGAAACTCGCTTCCGTCGTCCGTCAGTAGTGGAAATGCTTGCAACAGACGAGGGACATTTCACGTACACACACACACACACACACACACACACACACACACACACACACACACACACACACACACGGCAGCAATAGTCCCCAATAGTGCCCATGAATGACTTCAAGCCCCCTCCCCCACCCCCACCCCCACACTCCCCTTAAAATAAATGTCAGGCGCAAAACACTCTATGACTTTTTAGTCCCCTTTAAGGCTTGACCTTTAAGTCCCCTTTAACTAGCCCACATTTCGAAAACGCGCTTGCGTTTCCTTCAGCAGTGCATATTGATTGATTTGAGTGATATGGATACTCACATATATAGCTCCTGTCTTCGATCAGACACAAAGCTGTAAGCGCTTGACACACACGGAGTCATTTGCTGCCTGCCCGAGAAGACGATCCGACTGTGAGCTGCCTCTAGGCGCACGCACGCACACACGCACACAAACACATACACACACACACACACACGCACGCACGCACAGGCACACACACGCACACACAGACATACACACACACGTATATTGCACTTATTACAGAACTTTACCAGGGACTAGGCTCGTGCTGCCGTGGGTTCTTTTACGTGCGCTAAGTGCAAGCTACAAACGAAACTTCGATCGGTTTATCGTGTCATCCGAATGACTAAGCTCCCGGGTTGGAATCTCGGTAACGGCGCCTGGTGGGTAAAGGTTGAGGGTTTTCCCGATCTCCCAGGTCAACAGTATGTGCAGACCTGCTTGTGCCTGAACCCCTCTTTCGTGTGCACACGCAAGCAGAAGATCAAATACGCACGTTAAAGATCCTGTAATCCATGTCAGCGTTCGATGGGTTATGGAAACAAGAACATACCCAGCATGCACACCTCCGAAAACTGAAGTATGGCTGCCTACATGGCGGGATAAAAAACGGTCATACACGTAAAAGCCCACACGTGTACATGTATACATACACGAGCGAAGAAGAAGAATGACTAAGCGTCCAGACCACAACTCAAGGTCTAGTGGAGTCAGGGTGGGGAAGGAGGGCGAGGGGGAGATTCTGGCAAGTACACGACCCAGGTGGTGGTCAGGGTTGGGGGAGAGAAATTAAGAGAGACAGAGGGGCGGATGAGAGAGAGGGGGAGGAGGGGAGAGAGAGAGATGGAGGAAGGGGAGAGAGAGAGAGAAATTCAGAGAGAGATAGAGGGACGGAAGAGAGAGAGGGGGAGGTGGGGAGAGAGAGAGGGAGGAAGAGGGCAGAGAGAGAGAAATTAAGAGAGATATGGGGGGATGAGAGAGAGGGGGAGGAGGGGAGAGAGAGAGATGGAGGAAGGGGGGCAGAGAGAGAGAAATTCAGAGAGAGATAGAGGGACGGATGAGAGAGAGGGGGAGGGAGGGGAGAGAGAGAGATGGAGGAAGGGGGGCAGAGAGAGAGAAATTCAGAGAGAGATAGAGGGACGGAAGAGAGAGAGGGAGAGGTGGGGAGAGAGAGAGGGAGGAAGAGGGCAGAGAGAGAGAAATTAAGAGAGATATGGGGGGATGAGAGAGAGGAGGAGGGAGGGGAGAGAGAGGTCGGAAGGGGGGGGGAGAGAGAGAAATTCAGAGAGAGATAGAGGGACGGATGAGAGAGAGGGGGAGGGAGGGGAGAGAGAGATGGAGGAAGGGGGGCAGAGAGAGAGAAATTAAGAGAGATATGGGGGGATGAGAGAGAGGGGGAGGGAGGGAGAGAGAGGGAGGAAGGGGGCAGAGAGAGAGAAGAGAGATATAGGGGGATGAGAGAGAGGGGGAGGGAGGGCAGAGAGAGAGAGAAATTAAGAGAGATATATGAGAAAATTGAGAGAGATAGAGGGACGGATGAGAGAGAGGGGAAAGGGAGGGGAGAGAGAGAGGGAGGATGGGGGGGGGGGGAGAGAGAGATTAAGAGAGAGATAGAGGGAGGGATGAGAGAGAGAGGAGGAGGGAGGGGAGAGAGAGATGGAGGAAGGGGGGAGAGAGAGAAATTAAGAGAGACAGGGACGGATGAGAGAGAGGGGGAGGGGGGGAGAGAGAGAGAGGGAGGAAGGGGGGAGAGAGAGAAATTCAGAGAGAGATAGAGGGAGGGATGAGAGAGAGGGGGGGAGGGAGGGGAGAGAGAGGTCGGAAGGAGGGGGTGGGAGAGAGAGAAAGAGAAAGTCAGAGAGAGAGGGACGGAAGAGAGAGAGAGGGAGGAAGGGGGGGGGGAAATTGGGAGAGATAGATGGACGGATGAGAGAGGGGGGGAGGGAGGGGAGAGAGAGAGGGAGGAAGGGGGGCCGAGAGAGAAATTAAGAGAGAGATAGAGGGACGGTTGAGAGAGAGGGGAAAGGGAGGGGAGAGAGAGAGGGAGGATGGGGGTGGGGAGAGAGAGATTAAGAGAGAGATAGAGGGAGGGATGAGAGAGTGTCCAGTAGAGTGGGGGTGGGGGTGAGGAGGGGGGCGAGGGGGGGGGGGGGTAGGAAGAGTTTCTGGCAAGTATGCAACTCAGTCGAACCCGCCGCGCGCTCAGACAGACTGCCTCGCGGACGCGTTTCCACTAAGTCCGTTTCAGTTTCAGTTTCAGTAGCTCAAGGAGGCGTCACTGCGTTCGGACCAAATCTATATACGCTACACCACATCTGCCAAGCAGATGCCTGACCAGCAGCGTAACCCAATGCGCTTAGTCAGGCAGCAGGACTCCACTGGTGAATGTTTGCTGCAGACGAGGAGCGCCTCACCAACACACAGAAGCGTCTCGAAGTACCGACACTGGACTAAAAACCAGCGGTTTGTTTGTTTGTCAGAGAGAGAGAGGGGGGGAGGGAGGGGGGGAGAGAGAGAGGGGGGGGGGGGCGAGGGGGGGGGGAGCGAGGGAGAGAGGGGAGGGAGGGAGAGAGGGAAGGAGAGAGAGAGCGATGGAGAGAGAGAGTGGGGAGAAGAGAGAGGTAGAGAGAGAGGGATGGAGAGAGAGAGTGGGGAGAAGAGAGAGGGAGATAGAGAGGGATGGAGAGAGAGAGTGGGGAGAAGAGAGAGGGAGATAGAGAGGGATGGAGAGAGAGAGAGTGGGGAGAAGAGAGAGGGATGGAGAGAGAGAGAGTGGGGAGAAGAGAGAGGTAGAGAGAGAGAGAGAAGGAGAAGGGGGTGGGGAGAGAGAAATTAAGAGAGAGGAAGGGATGGGGGAGAGAGAGAGAGAGAGGAAGAGGGGGCGAGAGAAATTAAAAGAGAGATAGAGGGAGGGATGAGAGAGAGGGGGAGAGAGAGAGTGTGTGTGTGTTATATTATCAGTTTATTCTTTCGTCGCTTCATCAACACACACAGGATCTGTCATTAAGTACCGACACTGCACAAAACAGCGGTTTGGTTGTCAGAGAGAGAGGGGGTGGG
>NC_134889.1:6969395-6984395 GCF_041734735.1 Babylonia areolata
TTTCTACACAGTTTTGCCAGGAACAACCCTTTTGTTGCCGTGGGTTTTTTTATGTGCGCTAAGTGCATGCTGCACACGGGACCTCGGTTTATCGTCTCATCCGAATGACTAGCGTCCAGACCACCAGTCAAGGTCTAGTGGAGGGGAAGACAATATCGGCGGCTGAGCCGTGATTCGAACCAGCGCTTCAGATTCTCTCGCTTTCTAGGAGGACGCGTTACCTCTAGGCCATCACTCCACTATTAGCGCATTCATTGTTTTTTTTGTTGTTGACGTTGTTGTTTTTGTTGTTGACGTTGTTGTTGGTATTGTTGTTGATTTTTAAATATTTTTTTGATTACTGTTATATCGGTGGTCTTGTAGTTTGTCGTCGTTGTGGTTGTCCTTCGCTTTCGTTTCTCTTCTTTTTTCATGTTGTGTGGTATTGGACGATTTAAAAATAATTTAAAAAAATTCGACACTTTCATATGGATGTTTTACATGTTGATTGCTTCTTTTACTGAAGTCACGTTTGATGTTTTTGTGTTTGTGTTTGTCTACATTTGTTTCACGGCACCTCATATAATTTGTCTTAATGAGATAATAAAGTGTTGTTGTTGTTGTTCAAAATAACAAAAAAACACACCAAAAACCAGTTACATGCGTACTCTTTATCATAACAATTTGTTAAACTGATAAAACAAGACAAACAACACAACACACAAGCAAAAAGAACAGAGGAAATATTGAACTGATAATATTAATGAGAAGAAGAAGAGGGAGAAGAAGAAGAAGAGAGGAAGAAGGCGACGTGACACATAAAAAAGAGAAAAGAGTACATTTTTCATTGGAGGAAGATAAAATAAAATAAAAAAGGGGGAGGGGGGTGGCGGGGGGGGGGGGGGGGGGGGTGTGGAGGGCGGGGGGGGGGGGGTGCATTTTGTAACAACACTTATTGGACGATTGTTACTTGTATTGCTGTTGTTTCTGGGGTTTTTTTTTTGTTTGTTGTTGTTGTTTTTTGTTGTTGTTTTTTTTGTTTTGTTTTTTTCTTTTTTTTTTTGGGGGGGGGGGTGGGGGTGGGGGGGAGGTTAGTAATTTTTTTAATGGCTTTCATTGTTGTTTTTCTTTTTGACGACGACGACGACGATGATGATGATGATAATGATGATGATGGTACTTTACATATGTTACATATCTTGTTTAGAAATTTCGATTCATGTTGTTGGGTTAGGCCTTTGTCATAAATTCACTTTTTTTTAAACGATAGTAATGTTAAGCTGAAATTAATGAACAGCATGCTGACGTAACTGACTGAAGCCTGATATCTTTGGTTTGTGCAGGTTTGACCCTTTCCAGATCTTTGAGGTAACCCGCTGTGTGTGTGTCTGTCTGTGTGTGTGTGTATGCTCGCGTGTCTTTCCCTCTGATTGATAACGAAAGGAACAAGCAAGTAAATTGTACATGAACGAGCTTACAAACGCATACATAAATAAACAACTGAATAATCAAACAAATTGACAAATAAATGAATAAATGAATTTCTTCATAGATAAATGAAATAGCAATGAATGACTAAGTAAACAGATAAATAAACAGACGAATGAATGAATAAGTAAATAAATAAATGAATAAATAAATAGACGAATAAGTAAATAATTAAATGAAGGAATTATATAAAAAAAAAGAAGATGAATGAATGAATGAATGAACAAATGGGTAAACAAATAGATGAACAAAAAGACTGGCTGATCCTCTTCGTGTACCACGGTTCCTCCAAATCCTCACAGAATGAATGAGTGAATAAAACAAAAGGATGGATGGATAGACGTTGTGATGGTCGAAGGGGTTACTACTACACTGAAATCAGCCAACAGACAGAAGGAGGAAGGAAGGAGATCATGGCTGAGAGAGTGAAACCAAACAGCTGATCAACAAAACTAAGGGAATCCCTACGGTCACTGAGTGAATGGATGAGCCGCTGTTTCATTCGTAATGTATTCTCTGAATGTTCCTCTCCCCCCCCCACTCACCCCCACCCACCACAAGCCTGCTTGTTTGTGTGTGTGTGTGTGTGTGTGTGTGTGTGTGTGTGTGTGTGTGTGTGTGTGTGACGGTGTCTGTGTTTGTGTCTGTGTCTGTGTCTCTGTGTACACATGTGTGTCTGACTTCGTGCATGTTTGTGTATGTGTGCATATGTATGTGTATGCACGCGCATGTCTGCGTGCGTGCGTACATGTGTATGTGTTCGTGGGTGAATGGATAGGGTTTGGTGGGAGGTCCGTGTGTGTTTCGTTGAAATATTGGAGACCCGTTGACGTTCGATAAATTGTTTATCAGAGGAGTTGAAGTACTGGAAACTCTAGGACGTTCAACAAAGACCCAGTGTTTTGAGGAGCTGAAATGTTAGAAATCGAATGACGTTAACCAAAGTGTTTAGAGATGTTGAAATATTGGAGACACAATGACGTCAAACAAAGTGTTTAGAGGATCTAGGAGGTGAACTATCAGAAACACAATGACGTCAAAGTGTTTAGAGGAGGTGAACTATCGGAGACACAATGACGTCAAAGTGTTTAGAGGAGATGAACTATTGGAGACACAATGACGTCAAACAAAGTGTTTAGAGGAGGTGAACTATCAGAAACACAATGACGTCAAAGTGTTTAGAGGAGGTGAACTATCAGAAACACAATGACGTCAAAGTGTTTAGAGGAGGTGAACTATCAGAAACACAATGACGTCAAAGTGTTTAGAGGAGGTGAACTATCAGAAACACAATGACGTCAAAGTGTTTAGAGGAGGTGAACTATCGGAGACACAATGACGTCAAACAAAGTGTTTAGAGGAGGTGAACTATCGGAGACACAATGACGTCAAAGTGTTTAGAGGAGGTGAACTATTGGAAAGCCGATGGCGTTAACCAGTCTTTAGAGGAGGTGAACTATTAGAGACCCAATGACGTCAAAGTCTTTAGAGGAGGTGAACTATTCGAAAGCCGATGGTGTTAACCAGTGTTTAGAGGAGGTGAAATGTTGGAGACACAATCACGTTAAACAAAGTGTTAGAGGGATTGAAATATTACAAATCCATTGACGTTAAATAATGTTGAAAGGAGTTGAAATATTAATAATTCCAGTGACGTGAAACAAAGTGTTTAGAGGAATCGAAATATTGAAAATCCAGTGACGTTAAACAAATTTTCTAGAGAGCACAATGTTCACTGAATATCCTTGGGAAAAAAATGTTCAAGGAAGAAAATAGTTTGCTGAAATAAGGCCGAAAAGAAACGAAATATTAACAAGAGAGGCAAGGCCTTCAAGACTCACTTGTGGCAAATTAAGTCCCCTAGCATTAATTACAGAGTAATTTCCCTTTTTTACTATCTGCACCAAAACGTTTGCAAAATAAATAAAAATTCCATGCTCAGCAAAAGAAGTTCCTGTTTGAACAAAAAAAATGATAATAATGACTCCTCTTCTTGTTGTGTCAGAATAAGAGGTCAAAGTGCCAAGTTTAGACAATACAAAAAATATAAATATAACAGTAAATGCAGTTTGCATATAATTAGGCTTCTTTTTTATTTTTTTTGTGCCCATCCCAGAGGTGCAATATTGTTTTAAACAAGATGACTGGAAAGAACTGAATTTTCCCTATTTTTATGCCAAATTTGGTGTCAACTGACAAAGTATTTGCAGAGAAAATGTCAATGTTAAAGTTTACCACGGACACACAGACACACGGACACACACACACACACACACACACACAGAGACAACCAAACACCGGGTTAAAACATAGACTCACTTTGTTTTCACAAGTGAGTCAAAAAGAAGATACTGCGCAGAATGATTACCACAGACAGAATCACTGTACAGTGATCACGGAACTACACCCAATCATTGACCCACTTTAACCCCTTACTCGCTGAACCAGGGTGAAACATACCAGTGTGGCGTCAGTCGAAACTGCAGCCACGAAGCGACGACTTTGTGAGTGCTTTTCAAGTGGTTCAACTGTTTTTTTTGCCGAATAACAGCAATGCGGTCCCAAGAGGTGGAATTCCAAATAAGGTATGACGACTGACATCCTGACCTGCCAGCTCTGATTTTATCGCAGTGGGATGACAGCCCTTCAATGACCAGCACGCTTGTCAGCGGCAGTCAGTGGGTTAAGTAACGAATAGTTAGGACTCAACACAGAGCGGTGATTTAACTCTCTCCATACGAACGGCGAAAGAGACGACGTTAACAGCGTTTCACCACAATTACCATCATCAAAATATTGCAAACGGAAGGCTCTTATACTGAAGAGGTGAATGTTGACAAAGAATACCACAATTCTGACGATGGAAGCTAAAGGTTGGGTCATTCAGACACCCACTGGACATCCGAGGGGTCTGTGTAGAGGAGAAGAGAGGACTGGCCGTACTGAGTGAGTTAAAACTGCACCAGCTGTCGTCGTGGCGAAGTGGTTGGCGTCGCGCCGGACAGACGGCTGGGAGGACGCGGGTTCGAATCCCAGCGGAGGAGGGGTTTTTAGGCCTGCGGCCTGCTGTCCCACCCATTGTTAAGTGTGGTATGGGCTTTAATGGGAGAACTAGGACCACGCGGTCGAGTATCATCCACTTCACGGATGCGTCTTTGGGTGTGTTGCTCTAATTTCCTGACCAACTCTGCAAGTGTCTGTATCTCTCGGGCCTGGTTGACGCCGGGACATCATTATGACAGGAAGAAGCGTAGAGTACAGCCTTGTCACATTGCCCCAGATCTAAAGGACCTCCGTAGCTGCAACGTCATTATTATCATCGTCATCCTCCTCTTAAAAACAAGTCCCAAATTATGTGGCCTTTCATACCCTGCTCTCAGGGTCTTTAGTGTCGGCGGATTCATGGGGGACTGTCGTTGGAGGGGGGTGGTAGCAGTCTCCATTCTGGGAGGGACGCTCACTCAGTCTGGCTTCGCGACTAAGCCATTATTGTCAGTAAGGGGGCTCAGCCACTAGCAGGTCTGCACATATGTTGACCTGGGAGATCGGAAAAATCTCCACCCTTTACCCACCAGGCGTCGTTACGGAGATTCGAACCCAGGACCCTCAGATTGAAAGTCCTACGCTTTAACCACTCGGCTATTGCGCCCGTCTAGTAATGCCACTAGTGCAGACGATTGGGCAGCAAAAAGAATATAAAAAAGAGATGATATAAAATAAATGAATAAGTAAATGAATACATAAAAAGAGATGATGTAAAAAAAAAAAAAAAAAATTGAAATGAAATAAAATTAAACATTAAAAAAGTGAAACTGCGTTTATCTGTATTTTTCCTTCCCACGCAACACGCTGCTTTTAGAAAGTGAAAAAAACAAACTGTTACTACCATATATATCCGTCCGTTTTGTTGTGACACCTCTTAACAGGCTTTTCCAGCTTCAGTTCCGGTTTCAGCTTCAGAGGAGAACCTCAAAGCGAGTGGGTTGATCCGGTATATACGTTTGATCACATGTCATCAAAAGAAAGGATGGGGGTGGGGAAAGGGGGATGGAAGGGGGTGCGGATGCCTGATGATGGGCGCAGTAGCCGAGTGGTTAAAGCGTTGGACTTTCAAACTGAGAATTCCGGGTTCGAATCTCGGTAACGGCGCCTGGTGGGTAAAGGGTGGAGATTTTTTTTTTTCTTTTTCCGATCTCCCAGGTCAACACGTTAAAGATCCTGTAATCCATGTCCGCGTTCGGTGGGTTATGGAAACAAGAACATACCCAGCATGCAGACCCCCGAAAACGGAGTATGGCTGCCTACATGGCGGGGTACAGAAACAAAACGGCCGTGCACGTAAAATGTTACATGAGTGTGAGCGTGTGGGTGCCTGAAATCTGATCGAATGACACAGGAAACGAATGATGAGCGCCCAGTGGCAGCCGTCAGTCGGCTCTACCCAGGTAGGCAGCCTGTTGTGCAAATGACCCCGTGTTTGTAAAGCGCTTAGAGCTTGGTCTCCGAGCAAGGATAGGCGCTATATAAGTATCCATATCAATTAAAAACCAACGCGTTGAAAAGATCCTGTTACGCGGGTTATCTGCCCTTGAGAGCCAATACGAAACTAAGGCTGTACAGAATGAAAGAGATGAAAGGTAAATAAGGAAAGGAATGACTAAATAAATGAATAAATAAATAAACCGATAAAAAGGAGTAAGATGACCACATCTCACAACTGCACCCATACATCGCCAACGTTTTGGTTGCAACCGGCTCTGTGAAATCAAACGTACACATGAATCAAAGGAAAGGGTTTTAACAAGTTCCCTAAATTCGGACCGTGTGTGTGTGTGTGTGTGTGTGTGTGTGTTTACAATTTTAATTGTGTGTGTTGTCTACAATTGTATGGGTTGTTTTTTTTTGTGTGTTTTTTTTTCACTTTAAGCGAGAAACAAAAGAGCAGAGGAAGTCTTTTTCTTTTCGTGTTATATATATATATATATTTTTTTTTTTCCTAAAAAATTTTTAAGTGACGCAACACAGGATATTTGTGTTTGCTTACAAACATATTGTGAGACGAATAGAGTATAGACTGGATTGTTGTATTAAAAAACAGTTTGTTTTTTTTTGGTTCAAATTATTTGGATTAAGTATGCATACATAAAGAGAATCTAGTGAACAGTTATGTATGGCGTCGCGACAATTCTTCACAAAGCTAAGGGAAAAGAAGGAGGAGGAGGAGGAGGAGAAGGTGGAGAAGAAGAAGGAGGAGGAGGAGGAGAAGAAGAAGAGGAAGAAGGAGGAGGAGAAGGTGGAGGAGGAGGAGAAGAAGAAGGAGGAGGAGGAGAAGAAGAAGAAGAAGAAGAAGAAGAAGAAGAAGGAGGAGGAGGAGGAGAAGAAGAAGTCGAAGAAGGAGGAGGAGGAGGAGAAGGTGGAGGAGGAGGAGAAGAGGAGGAGAAGAAGAAGAAGGAGGAGGAGGAGGAGTTGAAGAAGGAGGAGGAGAAGAAGAAGGAGGAGGAGGAGGAGTTGAAGAAGAAGATGAAGGAAGAGGAGGAGGAGTAGAAGAAGTCGAAGAAGGAGGAGGAGGAGAAGAAGAAGGTGGAGGGGGAGGAGAAGAAGAAGAAGAAGAAGAAGAGGAAGGAGGAGGAGGAGGAGAAGAAGAAGGAAGAGGAGGAGGAGTAGAAGAAGTCGAAGAAGGAGGAGGAGGAGAAGAAGAAGGTGGAGGGGGAGGAGAAGAAGAAGAAGAAGACGACACATGCACTGATTCACCATCTTCTTGTCCTTCCTCGTCGTCATCGTCTTCGTCCTGCTCCTCTTCCTCCTCTTCTTCCTCCTCCTCCTCTTCCTCCTCTTCTTCCTCGTCCTCCTCTTCCTCCTCCTCATCCCTCACTGGAGCGCCCACAAAAAAAGACCCAGTTACTGTTCACCAGATTCCTCCAGGTTTGTCGGGTGTGTGCTGGAGCAGAGCAGCATAACGATACGTGGATGATCGTTGGTGCTGATGATTGTGTTTAACTCACTCAGTACGGCCAGTCCTCTCTTCTCCTCTACACAGACCCCTCGGATGTCCAGTGGGTGGCTGAATGACCCAACCTTTAGCTTCCGTCGTCAGAATTGTGGTATTCTTTGTCAACATTCACCTCTTCAGTATAAGAGCCTTCCGCTTGCAATATTTTGATCGTGGTAATTGGGGTGAAACGCTGTTAACGTCGTCTCTTTCGCCGTTCGTATGGAAAGAGTTAACAATTCCCTCCGGACTGTCTGTCAAAACAGGTGTTCCACAGACCATGCACCTGTTTGAACGTCAGGGTTCTGCGAGGCAGAAAAATCACCAAAGGAAGAATGCAAGACTTGGGTAAGTATCATAGTATCTGTAGCTCAAGGAGGCGTCACTGCGTTCGGTCAAATCCATATACGCTACACCACATCTGGCAAGCAGATGCCTGACCAGCAGCATAACCCAACGCGCTTAGTCAGGCCTTGAGAAGATGAATAAATAAATAAAATAAAATAATCAAAAAAATAATAATTAAATTAAGTTTTAAAAAACTAAAATAACAAAAAATAAAATAAAATAAAATAACAGAAAAAAGAGTTACTTGGGTAAGAACGTTGAATCATACCAGAGAGCCAGAGAGAGGGAGACAGAAAGACAGACAGACAGACAGACAGACAGACAGATACACAGAAAGAAATAGAGAGACACAGACAGAGACACATAGAGACAAAGACAGAGAGAGAGGGGGAAGGGGGGCGGGGTTGGCATTAGAGGGAAAGAGGTGAGAGAGAGAGAGAGAGAGATAGGGAAAGGGGTTATGGAGGAAACTCAGAACAGAGTATAGAATCTTTGTCTTGTTTCACAATGAGGGTGAACGCATTCCTGATACCAGTGGCCCTAAAGTATTCATCACCAAACGATATTTGATTTATAAGAAGGAGAATGCATCATAATGTCACGTTAACTCACTCAGTACGGCCAGTCCTCTCTTCTCCTCTACACAGACCCCTCGGATGTCCAGTGGGTGTCTCAATGACCCAACCTTTAGCTTCCGTCGTCAGAATTGTGGTATTCTTTGTCAACATTCACCTCTTCGCTTGCAATATTTTGATGGTGGTGATTGGGGTGAAACGCTGTTAACGTCGTCTCTTTCGCCGTTCGTATGGAGAGAGTTAACCTGCCAGTTCTATATATATATAAAGCAGCGGGGAAAAATGATGGACAATACTTTTATCTGAAAATTACGTGGAACCTGAGGGATGGGGAGAGAGTGGGGTGGGGAATGGGGGGGGGGGGTGGAGGTTGGGAAGGGAGACAATCACCAAAAGAAGAACAGCGCGATTGCATTCTTCTGCATTTGTTTTTCAGCTTCGTTTTCTTGCCATTTTCGACTTGTTTTTTTCTTTCTTGTATTTTGTCGCTGTTGTTGTAGTTGTAGTTGTTGTTGTTGTTGATGATGATGATGTTGTTGCTGTTGTTTTCGTTTTCTTCTTCTTCTTCTTCTTCTTTCCATGTTTATCATTCTTGACATATAAAAAGACCAGTGCCGGTGTAAAACCGTATTCTGTATATATTCATATAGATAGTATAAAAGTATATTGCCCATTGTCATACAAGGAAATAAGCAATATACTAGAAAGAGACTTTTATAGGTGCTTGAATTCAAGTCTAAAACCTCGTCAGTTGACTCTCTCAGACTTTGGTCCGATTCGCAGACCAATTCTGAGCTTAGCTCTCAGACTATTATCAAATTCATTACGGACCAAGTATTGTTCTAATGTCAAGTGTTTATGCTTTAATAACCTGACAATTGAGCATATAATTTTTCACTGTAGCTTGATGAAGCCTTTTGTACACGAAAGTGTGTCTTCACAAGTGACTGAGAACGTTGATGTTTTTGACTTTTTGCATTCATTATCAGTTGTTTCGCTTGTCAGTTTAACGACTTCTCTTTTACGAAGTCCTTTAAGTAATTTCCTGTAACTGTATTTAGAAGGTTTTTTTTTGTTTGTTTGTTTGTTTCTTTGTTTTGTTTTTCTTTCAAATTTCACCCACATTTTTACCCTCATTTGCCCAGTTTCCCCAAACCCTCCATTCATCCACATCTCCCACCCTTTCTAACCGATAATACTCAGATGTATTCATAAATACTTTTACAAAATGTCTTCAATCACCGATATGTGTGACGGGACATTAAACAAAAATTCCTTCCTTCCTTCCGTATTCTGTTCCTGTTCCAAAATGCCCCCGCCCTCCCACCATTTCCGTATTCCATATGGATGGTTTTGTTGTTGTTGTTGTTGTTTGGGGGTGGCGGGGCAGGAGTGGGGGGTATCGGGCACTGGGTGAGGAAACAGAGAGGTCTCTAGGGCGTCAGGTGACGGTGGGTGAGGTGAGATGTTTGCCCATGGAAGTCAAACAAGAGGAAGGTGGCAGAGTGGTGAAGACGCCCATCTGCCAACACAGAGGTTCCGTGAGGAGGGTGTGGGTTCGAATCCCGCTCTCGCCCTGCCCTTTCTCCCCAAGTCTGATTGGAAATTCAAACTGAGTGTCTAAGTCATTCGGATGAGACGATAAACCGAGGTTCCGTGTGCAGCGCGCGCTTGGCGCACTGAAAAAGAACCCATGACAACAAGAGTGTTGTCCTCTGGCAAAATTCTGTCGAAAAAAAAAAGAAATCCACTCAGACAGGCAAATGATTATATGTGTGCATGCACACAAGGCCTGACTAAGCGCGTTGTGGGTTATGCTGCTGGTCAGGCATCTGCCTAGCGGATGTGGTGTAGCGTATATGGATCTGTCCGAACGCGGCGACGCCTCCTTGAGAAGTTGAAAAAAACTGAGGCTGACTGAAACTCAAAACAGGAAGCCACGCTGCGCGCGTCCAATCAATGTGTGTCAGGCTGACCTGATTTCTGCCAAGGGTCAGCCGTGACGGAGTTAAAGTACCTCCTTCACCCCTTCCTTCCTTCCTTCCTCCCCTGTCCTATCTACTCACCGGCTGTCTTCTTCCACGAAAGCGTTTCACACCACGAAATCCTCTTCCTTCTTGACTCCCTCTGTTCTGCCTGTCTCTTTGTGTCCGTGTCGCTCTCTCTCTCTCTCTCTCTCTCTCTCTCTCTCTCTCTCTCTCTCGGTCTGTGTGTTTGTGTCTGTCTGTCTCTCTCTCTGTCTCTCCGTGTCTCCTGTCTCTTCTCCCTCTCACTCTGCCCCCTCTCTCTCTCACCCCTCCTCTGTCTGCCCCCCATTCTCTCTCACTCTCCCCCTCTCTTACTCCCTCCCTCTCTCTCTCTCACTCTCCCCCCTTCTCTCTGTCTCACTCTCCCCCTCCTCTCTCTCTCTCACTCCCCCCCCTTTTCTCTGTCTCACTCTCCCCCCTCTCTCTCTCTGTCTCACCCCCTCTCTCTCTCGCCCCCTCTCTCTCCATCCTCTTTCTGTTACCTTTCTATCCCTCCTCTCTCTTTCTCACTCTCTCCCCTCTCTCTCCTCCCTCTCTCTCCCTCTCACCCTCTCTCTCTCCCTCTACCCCCCTCCTCTCTCTCCCCACTCTCTCTCCTTCTGTCTAGAGCTATGTGGCCTGTATAATTGTTCATGTTCTTTCATTTTATTGTATTTCATCACATCTTATTTTATTTTGTTTTTGTTTCATCACATTTTATTTTATTTTCCACATCATCCTCTACATCAAGGATTGAACTGTACTGTGCTGTGCTGTGCTGTATTGTACTGTACTGTACTGTGTTGTGCTGTGCTGTGCTGTGCTGTGCTATGCTGTACTGTGCTGTGCTGTCCTATGCTGTGCTGTACTGTACTGTGTTGTACTGTATTGTGCTGTACTGTGCTGTGCTGTGCTGTACTGTGCTGTGCTGTGCTGTGCTGTCATATGCTGTGCTGTCATATGCTGTGCTGTACTGTACTGTGCTATGCTGTACTGTGCTGTGCTGTCCTATGCTGTGCTGTACTGTACTGTGCTGTGCTGTGCTCTCCTATACTGTGCTGTGCTGTCCTATGCTGTGCTGTACTGTACTGTGCTGTGCTATGCTGTACTGTGCTGTATTAGAATTGAAATTTTTGAAACGCTTGTTCAAACTGAACAGAAATACTATGACCCAAATTGTTTATGGAGAAACTGGTATTTATCCAATTAGTGTGTTAGTGAAAATGAGATTAGTTCGATTTTGGACCAGCTTAGTAATATCAAACACAGAAAAATATTCTGGGAAAATATATTTGATATTACTTGACTTATATCGAAATGGTATTTATTCTTCAAAATGGATGAGTTGTATCAGACAAATTTTAATAGAAGCAGGGTATGACTGTGTTTGGGATGCTCAATTCTTCTTGGAGAGGGAATCTTTCTGCAAGAATGTCAACATTGCTTTGAGAGATAGTTTTCAAAATCTATGGAGACATGCTCTAGAGGCGAGTAGTAAATGTTTGTTTTATCGAAATTTCAAAAGTGGATTTGGTAGAGAAAAATATATAAGTCAAATGCCTGATAATTATGTTATCAGCTTCTTCAGATTTCGAAGTAGTAATCATAAGCTGGAAATAGAAACAGGGAGACACAAAGGCATACCACGAGAGTTACGGTTTTGTAAGGTTTGTAACATGTCTGTGATTGGTGATGAGTTTCATTTTATAATGGAATGTCCCAATTATGATCAGTTACGAAATAGATATGTTCCTAAAAAATATTTGTCTCCAAAATCGGTTTTTAATGTTTGTAATATGCTCAAAGGAGGCAAAAAAGTCATTTTAGCTGTAAGTAAGATGATTAGATTTGCAAATGTTGCCTAGTTATACTTTTGGAGTTAAAAGACATTTGTGTTTTCTCAACTTTTATGTGACATTGTTGTGTATTTGAAAATGTTTGTTGTGGGCACGAAAAGAATATTTTGCAGTAATCCTCCATACTCCAATAGGAGTGAAAGGATAATTAAAACTTGAAACTTGAAACTTGTCCTGTGCTGTGCTGTACTGTACTGTGCTGTGCTATTCTGTACTGTGCTGTGCTGTCCTATGCTGTGCTGTGCTCTGCTGTACTGTGCTGCGCTGTACTGTACTGTGCTGTGCTGTCCTGTACTGTACTGTGCTGTCCTATGCTGTACTGTGCTGTGCTGTCCTATGCTGTGCTGTGCTGTCCTATGATGTACTGTGCTGTACTGTACTGTACTGAACTGTGCTGTGCTGTACTGTACTGTGCTGTGCTGTCCTATGATGTACTGTGCTGTGCTGTACTGTACTGAACTGTGCTGTACTGTACTGTAACGTAACGTCCTGTTTTCCCCCAGTGGACACACCAGACCCCTACATCATCCTCTACATCAAGGACTCCCCCAACGGCTGGCAGCAGACCACGGTGAAGGACAACGACGTCCGCCCAATATGGAACGAGACCTTCTCCTTCTTCCTGGACTCCGAGAACGACAACGTTCTGGGTCAGTGGGGAAGGTCGAGGGAGGGAGGGAGGATGGAGGGAGGGAGGGGGTGTCTGGAGAGGAGGGAGGGAGGTGTGTGTGTTTGGGTGTGAAGGGGAGTGGAGGATTAGGAGTGGGGGTGGGGGCGGGGGTGCAGATTGTCTTTGTCCCTGTTTTTCAACGAGGTCTGGTTTGGTCGTGGGGCGTGTTGCTTTGCCTGAACTCATCACCAACATCATCCATATTCTTTACACACACACACACACACACACACACACACACACACACACACCCGGGACAGACATGAAAACGGAACCCTACTCCCCCCCCCACCCCCCAGACCCCCCAACGCACCCCCCACCGCCCCACACGCACCCACCCTCTTCCCCTCCTATAGTAATCATCAGGGAAGGCGTGTGTCTAACACGAACCCAGACGAACAGCCCGGAGGTCATCAACCCTCTTCAGACAGCCAGGACTCCCTCCTTCCCCCCCCCCCCCCCTCCCTCCCTCCTTAGAAAGTCTGACGGACCACACACCTGGACAGACAGACAATTAGGACTCCCCCCTCCCTCCCTCCTTAGAAGTGGTCTGGACGCTAGTCATTCAGATGAGACGATAAACCGAGGTCCCGTGTGAAGCATGCATTTAGCGCACGTAAAAGAACCCACGGCAACAAAAGGGTTGTTCCTGGCAAAATTCTGTAGAAAAAATCCACTTCGATAGGAAAAACAAATGAAACTGCACGCAGAAAAAAAAAATACAAAAAAATTGGGTGGCGCTGTAGTGTAGCGACGCGCTCTCCCTGGGGAGAGCAGCCCGAATTTCACACAGAGAAATCTGTTGTGATAAAAAATAAATACAAATACAAATACATGGCTAGTTAAATAAACAAATTGTCATGCACGTAAACAACAACAACAACAAAAATGTTGCATATGTGTGTGCGTGTGCGTGTGTGTGTGTGTGTGTGTGTGTGTGTGTGTGTGTGTACGTGCGTATGTGCGTGCGTGTCTGAAATCTGACTGAATGACACAGGAAACGAATGCTGGGCGCCCAATGGCAGCTGTCAGTCGGCTCTACTCAAGTAGGCAGCCTGTTGTGCAAAATGACTCTGTTGTTTGTGAAGCGCTGAAAAAAAAAAAGGTTTGGTCTCTGACAGGAGACAGGCGCTACATAAGTATCCATATCATCATAATTATCATCGTCATCAGCACCACCATCAACACCAATACCCAAGCACTGAAACAACCCGACCTTGCTGAAGCGCATGTCAATTGGTGCTTAAACTGAACGCTGCAAGAGCTGATGATTTCAGTATATATCCTCTTCCTCTGCATCCACTATCTAGGACGCTATTAGTCCATAACCCTTTCGCTGCAGTTTGAGCGGACGTTGCTGTAAATTTTTGTCGCGTGCGTACGTACGTGCGTGTGTGTATGGGGAGGGTTAAGGATGGTGGTGGGAGGATGGTAAGTGAGTGAGTGAGTGAGTGAGTGTGTGTGTGTGTTTGTGTCTGTCTGTCTGTCAATGTTTGTGTGTCTATGTTTGTGTCTGTGTTTGCGTGTACACTTGAGGGCCCGTTTACGTCACAGCTGCATCTGTTTCCGATTTGATAGATGTAGACCAAGTCAGTGCTCTCTCTCTCTCTCTCTTTCTCTGTATGTGTGTGTGTTTGTGTGTGTGTGTGTGCGTGCGTGCGTGTGTGTTGCGTGCGTGCGTGTATGTGTTGCGTGCGTTCGTGTGTGTGCGTGTGCATGCATGCGTGCGTGTGTGTGTGTGTGTGTGTGTGTGTGTGTGTGTGTGTGTGTGTGTGTGTGTGTGCGTGCGTGTATGTGCTGCGTGCGTGCGTGTATGTGCTGCGTGCGTTCGTGTGTGTGCGTGTGCGTGCGTGCGTGCGTGTGCGTGTGCGTGCGTGCGTGCGTGCGTGTGTGTGTGTGTGTGTGTGTGACTGTTGTTGTTGAAGACGTGAAGTGTGTTGAAAGTTCGCGCGTGCTCTTTGATGAAGAGAGATGCCCCTAGGAACAGGATGTTGAACCTTGCACACATCGTATGTTTCCGATTTGATAGATGTAGACCAAGTCTGTGCTCTCTCTCTCTTTCTCTCTCTCTCTCCCTGTATGTGTGTGT
>NC_134889.1:6986895-6991895 GCF_041734735.1 Babylonia areolata
CCTCTCTCTCTCTCTCTCTCTCTCTCTCTCTATATATATATATATATATATGTGTGTGTGTGTGTGTGTACATGTATATATAAATCTCTCTCTCTATATATATATATGTCTGTCTCTCTTTGTGTCTCTGTCTCTGTCTCTCTGTGTCTGCTTTTTCTCTCTCTGTCTGTGTCTGTCTATATCTGTATATCTGTCTGTCTGTCTGCTCGTCTGTGTGTGTGTGTGTGTGTGTGTGTGTGTGTGTGTGTGTGTGTGTGTGTGTGTGTGTATCTTTCTCTCTGTGTCTCTGTCTCTGTCTCTTTCCCTCTCTCTTTCTCTCTCTGTCTCTGTCTATCTCTCTTTCTGTCTCTGTCTCCGTCTCTTTTCCTGTCTCTCTTTCTCTGTCTCCCTGTCTCTGTCTGTCTCTCTTTCTGTCTCTGTCTATCTGTCTTTCTGTCTCTGTCTCTCTCTCTCTGTCTGTCTCTCTCTCTCTCACCCCTACGCATTGATGTCATACCTGCGTAATCCTTTTTGTTCCGTGTATATAAAAGGTTGAAGCAGTTCGATTTTTCAATGTTTTTTCTTTCTTTTTTTTTTTTTTTTTTTTTTTTTTCGTCTTTGTATTTTTCAGACTTCCGAAGTCGACATTGAGATGTGGGCTGAAGAAATGTAAGTATCGTTGACTTCTCGGTCTGTCATTGTGAAATGGATATGTGTTTGAAAGATCATAGAGAGAGAGAGGGGGGGGGGGGGGACAGACAGACAGACAGACAGAGACGGAGAGACAGAGGAAGAGAGAGAGAGAGAGAGGGAGGGGGGGGACAGACAGACAGACAGAGATGGAGAGACAGAGGAAGAGAGAGAAAGAGAGAGAGAGAGGGAGGACAGACAGACAGACAGACAGACAGAGACGGAGAGACAGAGGAAGAGAGAGAGAGAGAGGGGGGGACAGACAGACAGACAGAGACGGAGAGACAGAGGAAGAGAGAGAGAGAGAGAGAGAGAGAGAGAGAGAAATTGAACCAGCCGGAAGTGGTTTGCGTCGCAGACTAACGGCTGGTTGGAATCCCAGCGGAGGTGGGTTTTTCGGCCCGCGGCCGGCTCCTACCCAGAGTTAAGTGTGCTCTGGGCTTAAATGGGATCAGACTGTCCGCTTCACGGATGTGTCTCTAATTTCCAGAGTAACACTGCAAGTATCTGTATCTCTCGAGCCTGATTGACGCCGGGATATCACTATGACAGGAAGCGTAGGGTACAGCCTTGTCACGTAGTCCCAAACCTAAATGGACCTCCGAAGCAGCATCGTCGTCATCATCATCATTATCATCATCATCATCATCGTCATCATCATCGTCATCATCATCATCAACATCATCGTCATCATCATCATCCTCATCATCATCATCATCATCATCATCGTCATCATCATCATCGTCGTCATCATCATCGTCATCATCATTATCATCATCATTATCATCATCGTCATCATCATCATCGTCATCATCATCATCGTCATCATCATCGTCATTATCATCATCATTATCATCATCGTCATCATCATCGTCATCATCATTATCATCATCATTATCATCATCGTCATCATCATCATCGTCATCATCATCGTCGTCATCATCATCATCGTCATCATCATCATCATCATCATCATCGTCATCCTCCTTCTTCATCATTAACAAGAAAAAATAAAGACCCAAATTTTGTGGCCTTTCATGCCCTGCTCTCATGGTGACCTCAGTTTCGATACCTCTCCACTTCCGTGCTTGGGGTGAGTCTTGTCAAGGTCTTCAGTATCGGCGGATTCGTGGAGGGGGGTGAGTGCGGGGGGCTGTTGTTGGAGGGAGGTGGTGGCGGTCTCCACTATGTGGGAGACGCTCACTCAGTCTGGCTCCGCGACAAAGCCATTATTGTCGTCAGTTGCGGGCTTAGTAGGTGGTGTCCTACGTACGATAAATCAGAACAGGCGCTACTGAACACCACCGAAGTGACTCAGCAGCAGTGCAGGGTCTCCTCTGGTGTGTGGCCTCCTGGCGACCTAACATCGATGGTTCCCTGCGGACTGCCGGCGCTGGGACTGCGACAGACGAACCCGGGTGTGGCTGTGTATGGTGGGACTCGGAATGAGTGGCGTGGGAGTAATGCCACTGAAATGGTACAGGTGATAGGTCAGCAGAGAGAGAGAGAGAGAGAGAGAGAGAGAGAGAGAGAGAGAGAGTATGACCATCGTCATTGGAAGAAGAAAATCACATCGACTCGAAAACTTCCATTCGTACAGAAAAGTTGAAATACTCGTGGCTTTCTTTCCTTAGATAAAACAGAGCTTACAGATCAGGATGTCAGTGAAGGGCTGTCACCTCACTGAGGTAAGACAGAGCTTACAGGTCAGGATGTCAGTGAAAGACTGTCACCTCGCTGAGACAAAACACAGCTTACAGGCCAGGATGTCAGTGAAGGGCTGTCACCTCACTGAGATAAGACACAGCTTACAGGTCAGGATGTCAGTGAAAGACTGTCACCTCACTAAGGTAAGACACAGCTTACAGGCCAGGATGTCAGTGAAGGGCTGTCACCTCACTGAGATAAGACACAGCTTACAGGTCAGGATGTCAGTGAAAGACTGTCACCTTACTGAGATAAGACACAGCTTACAGGTCAGGATGTCAGTGAAGGGCTGTCACCTCACTGAGATAAGACACAGCTTACAGGTCAGGATGTCAGTGAAGGGCTGTCACCTCACTGAGATAAGACAGAGCTTACAGATCAGGATGTCAATGAAGGGCTGTCACCTCACTGAGGTAAGACAGAGCTTACAGATCAGGATGTCAGTGAAGGGCTGTCACCTCACTGAGGTAAGACAGAGCTTACAGATCAGGATGTCAATGAAGGGCTGTCACCTCACTGAGGTAAAACAGAGCTTACAGATCAGGATGTCAATGAAGGGCTGTCACCACCTCACTGAGGTAAGACAGAGCTTACAGATCAGGATGTCAATGAAGGGCTGTCACCTCCTCACTGAGGTAAGACAGAGCTTACAGATCAGGATGTCAATGAAGGGCTGTCACCTCCTCACTGAGGTAAGACAGAGCTTACAGATCAGGATGTCAATGAAGGGCTGTCACCTCACTGAGGTAAGACAGAGCTTACAGATCAGGATGTCAATGAAGGGCTGTCACCTCACTGAGGTAAGACAGAGCTTACAGATCAGGATGTCAGTGAAGGGCTGTCACCTCACTGAGGTAAGACAGAGCTTACAGATCAGGATGTCAGTGAAGGGCTGTCACCTCACTGAGGTGAGACAGAGCTTACAGATCAGGATGTCAGTGAAGGGCTGTCACCTCACTGAGGTAAGACAGAGCTTATAGGTCAGGATGTCAGTGAAGGGCTGTCACCTCACTGAGGTAAGACAGAGCTTACAGGTCAGGATGTCAGTGAAGGGCTGTCACCTCACTGAGGTAAGACAGAGCTTATAGATCAGGATGTCAGTGAAGGGCTGTCACCTCACTGAGGTAAGACAGAGCTTACAGGTCAGGATGTCAGTGAAGGGCTGTCACCACCTCACTGAGATAAGACAGTCAGTCGTGTCCGACTATGGCCATCAGAACAGCAGAGGAGGCAACTGATGTCCCGACTATCTAGGCTTGAATTTGATTATACTGCAGAGTGTCTTGCCCAAGTTACATCCCCAATCTCTCAGCCAAGAGTGTTTTAGGACAGTCGGCATTGGGATGGTTCCCAAAGGCCAGCTAACATCCCAAAAGCTGCAGCGCCAAGAGCCAGTGCAATTTTGCCTCCTAGTTTGAGAGTCATAGTCCTTCACAAAAGACAAAGCTGTAAATGATTTCCCATTGCAATGGAGAAACCATTGACAATACAGCTCTCATTTTGCTGTTGGCCCAACTGTAAACTTATGTCAATTTGTGATATAAGCTGGCTGGGCCAACGTAAGACAGAGCTTACAGGTCAGGATGTCAGTCAGCATTCTCTTGACTGCATTTTGTTCTGTTGAGCAAACGCAACGACACCGTTGATAACTACACAGTCACTGGAGTGATGGCCTAGAGGTAACGCGTCCGCCTAGGCAGCGAGAGAATCTGAGCGCGCTGGTTCGAATCACGGCTCAGCCGCCGATATTTTCTCCCCCTGGTCTGGACGCTAAGTCATTCGGATGAGACGATAAACCGAGGTCCCATGTGCTAGCATGTACTTAGCGCACGAAAGAAAAAAAAAAGAACCCACGTCAACAAAAGGGTTGTTCCTGGCAAAATTCTGTAGAAAAATCCACTTCGATAGGAAAAACAAATAAAACTGCACGCAAGGAAAAAATACAAAAAAAGGGGTGGCGCTGTAGTGTAGCGACGCGCTTTCCCTGGGGAGAGCAACCCGAATTTCACACAGATAAATCTGTTGTGATAAAAAGAAACACAAAATACAACAGAAAAAACAACAACTAGTAGTTGCACCTCAGACGGTCACATTGACCTCATTTCACCAAGTTTCAGCAGTCACAGAGTTAAATCAGATGTACAGTAGATGGTGATTGTAAGTGGACCGTTAAAAACAGTTGTGTTTTTTGACTCACTTGTGCAAACAAAGTGAGTCTATGTTTTAACCCGGTGTTCGGTTGTGTGTGTGTGTGTGTGTCTGTGTGTCTGTGTGTCTGTGGTAAACTTTAACATTGACATTTTCTCTGCAAATACTTTGTCAATTGACACCAAATTTGGCATAAAAATAGGAAAAATTCAGTTCTTTCCAGTCATCTTGTTCAAAACAATATTGCACCTCTGGGATGGGCACCAAAAAAAAAAAAAAAATGAAGCCTAATTATATGCAAACTGCATTTACTGTTATATTTATATTTTTTTGTGTTCTCTAAACTTGGCACTTTGATCTGATATTCTGACCCAACAACAAGAGCAGTCATATTATCATTTTTTGTTCAAACAGGAACTTCTTTTGCTAAGCATGAAAGTTTTATTTATTTTGCAAACGTTTTGGTGCAGATAGTA